>NW_022196905.1:56282626-56326963 GCF_008632895.1 Mastomys coucha | reverse complement strand
AAAAACAAACCAAACTTTAAATGATAATAATGTTCTATTTTGAATCTAAAATATCCACTATGGGCTCTGTGTTAATACTTTGGTCCTCAGTGGTGGCATTGCTTTGGCAAGTGGTAACAAATGTCCTAAGTGGGCAGAGATGTAGAAAGTGTCAGGCATTCCTTCAGAGACTAGATCTGATCTCTGCACTCTTCTTTCATTTATGATTTCTGCCTGTAATGAGGTGAACACCTCTTCCCTATACTGCTCTACAATGATGTGTTCTCGAGTATATGCTCATAACTAGTCATTGTCATAAATGGTTTAAGCCCATTCTCATTAAAGTTTTCTTAACTTCTCGGATTATTAATAATAATCTTATGAAAAAAATCTTTTATCAAAGTCATATATTCTTTTGCAAGGCAAAAAATATTTATTTATAAGTACCTGTTTTGCAAGAGTCCTATTTTCTCTTCCTAGAATAAAATCGTTACCATTTATGTTTGCTTACTGGTATCAGATGGGTACTTTAACTCTCATCTTTGAGCAGCACTACAACCTAGTTATAATTAAAGCTATTTATAGCAAAGGAAAATCGACTCAGAAAGGAAAATGCAACTTGCTCAAGGTGACACAGGTAATAAAGGGGAGAGGTGAGATAATAAGCTGAGGCACATTGTCTCCAAAATCCATTTATTACTCTGCTGCACAGCAAGAATCCCCGAAATGCTGCTTTGTAAGTAGGAAATGAATAGAGCAAGAAAAGTTTCTTTTATTATTTGCCTTTCCTATGGAGCAATAACAAACATCTTAGCCAGTGCTGTTGATGTCAATACACAAATGCTCTTGTATGCAGAGTGATTTCTACTCAAGATATTTCTTCTAACATATTAATAAGAGAAGAAAAAGCAGTAGAGTTCTGCCAGTAGTAGTCTCTTAATTTATTCATGTTAATTGGGGAAGTAAGAGACCTAGATTAACATTTATTTGGGAATGAAAATTACCAATGATAATTGTGTGTTACTATGTAATCTGAAACTAAGAAGAAAATTAAAATTCTATTATTAAAAAATGATATGCAATAAAACTGTTGGTCCTGTGTGTCTTGCTGCTACAGCCTGGAGCTCTCTCCTGCTGAGGTCTGTGGTGGGGCACATTAGTCAAAAAGAAGGCAATGTATACATGAGATATTTTATTATAGGAAAGAGAAAATAGGCTGGTCAAGTAGAGAGAAAGAAAGGAGAGGATGGAGCAGAGAAGAGAAGGAAAGAGAGAGAATGGAGAGGAAGAAAGCAAGAGAACAAGAGATGAAAGCAAAAGAAAGAATAAAGAACAAGAGAAAGATGAAGAAGGCATGAGAGAGGAAAGAGGGCAAGAGAAGAACAAAGAGCAAAAGAGAAGAGGAAGATGACAAGAAAGGAAGAAAGGAAGCAAGAGAGGACAAAGAACAAGCAAGAGGGGAGGGGTGAACTACCTCTTATATTGTATGGGGTGTGGCTATCTGTGGGGTGAGGCATGCCTGGCTCATTCCATTTAGAATGCTGGGAGCTTGGGGCATTGTCTACCTGATAGGGCACACATTTCCTGTGGGGGCAACTGTGAGAGGTTGGAACTGAAATAGGAGCCAAAGACTCAGGAGTTATAGCTAAACTCCTTCTGCCCCTGCAGGCAGAAATTGCCCACTGGGGCTCCAGGGTTCTAGGCCTATTACTCGACTGAGCCTAAGTTGTCTGAACAGACCACTGCCCTACATAAAACTAATTCAATTATTTTAAAGATTTTTTAACACATATATTTTACCTTTCTTATATTTTCTTTTCTTGTCTATAGATTCTAAATTTTCATGGAAAATAAATGTTTAGACAACAGTTTTTTACACATAAGGCAAATTTCATGCTTAGATATATTGTGACTGTCTGATATTTAAAAATCTTACTTATGGAGCTGGGCACTGGTGGCACATGCCTTTAATCCCAGCACTTGGGAGGCAGAGACAGGTGGATTTCTGAGTTCAAGGCCAGCCTGGCCTACAGAGTGAGTTCCAAGACAGCCAGGGCTATACAGAGAAACCCTGTCTCGAAAAAAAAAAAAAAAAAAAAAAAAAAAAACCTTACTTACGGAACCTGCAATTTCACCAGTGATGGGCCTTTCTAAATCATCTTGGCCTAGAATCAAATATTAGCACTTTATTGAGACTGAATCTAGAGAAAATGAAATATATTTATTTATTTATTGTTACTGTTCTATCGCAGCAATGAAACATCATTTCCAAGGTAACTTGTAAATAGGAGCGTTTAACTGGGAGCTTGCTTATAATCTCAGAGAGTTAGTTGATAACTGCCATGATGGCAAATGTGATGTCAGACATGCGGGCTTGGTGATGTGTCAACAGCTAAGAGCTCACATCCTGATCTGCAGTCAGCAGTCAGCATGAGAGAGACTGGGGCAACACTGGACCTGATATAGACTTTTAAAACCTAACAGCCCTCTCCCAGAGACGCGACTTCTCCAGAAAGCCCCTGCCACCCAGTTCTTCCTAAAACAGTTCTACCAACTAGGCACCAAACATTCACATATATGAGCCTACGAAGGCCATCCTCATTCAAACCACCACATATGCCTTTAGTTTTCATTTCTCATTTGTTTTGGAGACAGATTCTTACTCCATAGTTCAGGCTGGCTAGAAATCAGGCTGTGCCCTCAAATTCCCTATCATCCTTCTTCCTACATCTTGCCTCTGTGCTTTAAGGATGAGCTGCCATGCTTAGCTCTATACTATGTTTTTATTTACTTTCAGAATATCTTTTTTTTCTCTTGATTTACCATGGACTGACATAGTGACTTTCAGGAACCTTGGGTTATTGTTGCTGACAATGGTGAAGCTTCCTGTGAACTAGAAGACTCTGGGCTTCATCTAAACCTAGTATCGGGGGCTTGTGAAAAACGGGCCTCTGAGCAATCAGGAAAAAATGAGTCTCTGGGAAGAAGCCAACATGGAACTCTTACTCTGTCTGCTTCCAAGACTCTGAACACTTTTCTTATTTTATCAACAGCTGACCTGTTCACTTTACAGGCTCTATCATTGGTGAAAGAATTGTTGAATACATGTCCCACAACTGCATGAAGCAAAAAATCATGAGTAATATAACACAAACCAAGAAAAACAAATGATACATGTTCTCTCTTATATGTAGATCCTAAATTTTTCTTTACTATGTAGATCCTAGTTGAATATTTATATTGATATATTTAACTTGGAATCCTTCTAGGAACCAGGGAATTAGAAAGGAGCTAATGGGCCACGGAAGGGTGGTGGTAATTTAAATGCAGCAGGATAGAAGAAGCCATCAGTATCACTTTAATTGAATTTAATGGGTTATATGGGAAATACTCAAGTTTAGAAAAGCAGTATTATATAAAGTTTAATTATAATGTTATTAACATACCACTCAATAGAATATTTTATATATAATATTTATTAATATATTTAAAATTTAATGAAAATATTTATTTTGATATATATATGTACACACACATATATATATATATCAAAAAGAAATCATCTTGCTATAGCAGAGTAAATAAAATGTAAAAAGAGTTTCATCATTTCACCTTTTAAAACTCATTTACTGAAAATTATTTCTGTTCAAAATTATTTCACTGTTAGTCCTTGATAGAATTCACCTTCATAAAAATATGCCCTTACAAAATAAGAACCTGTAATTCAAAAATTGACTATAAATATGTCACAACTTTGCTTTCATTAAAGTCTGTAATATTTTGCCTATAGAAATACTTTTATGAAGCTTCACATGTTTAAAGCAGAGACAGTTACATCTTTATATAATACAAACCATAATTATGAGACTAAATTCTTGTTTGTGTGCCTATTTTTTTCAGAGTATAAAACCATTTGAATAAGAACAACTTCAGCACTTAGGATCTACACAGAGAAATTTGTAATTTCTGTATTGTCCTTACATTTGATCTTTCCTTCTGCTTCCATGACATAAAATCATAACAAAGATTATAGAGCCAGCACACAGTAGACCTAGATGCAACAGTAACGTAATATCACTCAGTTCCTTACCATTAAAATAAACCAATGCATATGAAACTAAGTTGACCTCTGCACAGAAGGGCATAAAAGAAACCTGGGTCTTTTTTAATAATCGTCTAAACATATCTCTCTTCATTACATTTAGATTCATTTCTCATTTAGTTATGCTCTATCACAAATCTTTGCCCAAGATTGTACACATAGCATGGATACTCACCTCCCTATTCATGTGTTTCATTTATGTATCTCCTGTGACTACATCCAAAGGTAATTTCTGTAACAGCTCCTTCTGTATTGTATGAGAGTACTCAAACCTGGAAAAGTAGCTGAAACAATATGGACTAACATTATTTCCTATTCTTGTTGAACTTCAATATTTCTGGTTTAATGTTTATATAAATAAGATTTAATTTTTCTTCAACTTTATGAAGGCCGATTGCCTTAGTTAAGGTTTTATAGCTATAAAGATACACCATGTCCATGACAACTTTTACAAAGGATAATATTTAATGTTGACTGGCTTATGTTTTTAGAGGTTTAGTCCATTATTGTAACAGTAAGAAGAATGACTGCATTGCAGGCAGACACGGTGCCGGAGAAGGAGGTGAGAGTTCTACATCATAATGCACAGGCAACAGGAGAAGCCTGTCTACCACACTCGGTGAAGCTTGAGCATAGGGAACCTAAAAGCCCACCCCACAGTAAGGCACGCCATCAACCAGGCTACACCTATTCCAACAAGACCAGACCTGTTTATAATACCACTTCCTATGGACCAAACGTTCTAGTGCATGAGTCTGTGGGGTCATATCTGTTCAAGCCACCACAGCAACTATTTCCATATAAAGCTAGTTCACAAGAGAAATTCAAATTAAACTGCCTTTACCTTTACATATTTCTACACATTTCTTAATATATTATATCTAACCTCTTAAATGGCTTTTGACAAGGTTTTCCAGCCCTGTGGTATTTTAATCTTGTAGAGAGAATATCCTTTTAGTGGACTTTTTTTTATTTGCTACTTACATTTACACAAAATTCAAGGACTCTACATGATTCTGCCTATTCCTTATCATCTCCACAAATTTTACCTTAATATTAAAACTACCTTCCGTATATTATATGTTATAAACATATAAATTTGAGCCATTTCCACTCCTAAAATGGAAAAGAAGTTATCTTAAAGATGAGGATGAACAGATAATAAAGCAGGAATTGTAAGTATAGAGTTAAATGCAACAACTGGATAACTGAGGTCACAAATCCTTCTTCCTGATATTTCCTGCCTTCTTCTAACCACTCCTTTTCTTCCCCTCAGTTTTTTCTTTTCTCCTCCTCCTTCTCATTCTCCTCCTCCTCCAATTCTCCTTTTCTCACATAAAACACTCTTGTCATTTCTTATTTTACTAATAAGAATAAGGTTTGCAAAAAAGCTAAGCTCTGATCCAAAATCAGAGTAAATAGATTGGTTGTGATTATTATAAATAATTATAAATTATAAATTTATAAATTTATAAATTATAAATTATAAAAAATAATAAATAATAGAAATAAATGTAAAGCAACAATCAGAAAAAATATAACAAACTATTCTCATTTCAGTACTAGTTGTAATTGCTCAAATTAAAATGGAAACTAAGCTTGATAGCTTTTCTTTTTTAACCGATAAAACTAACTAATCCTTAAAGCAACGTTGACCAATCCTGGAATGTAAACAGAAACACACTTAACTTGATCCATTTATATAAGTCTGTATCACAGGGAAAAAAAAAAAAAGGAACTTGAGCTCAATCAACCAGAAGCTAACTTGAGCTATGGACAACTGGAGCGCACTGTCAGCCCAAAGTTAGTATCTTTGAGTATTGCACCAATTCTTTGAAAAACATTCTCTTGTGTTTTATTCTACAGAATTTTAAACTATCTATAAGCTTCCTCATTGGATTCAAAGTCAATGCTCAGATAAATACCTAAAAACCATTGTTTTTCTTCCAGCCCATTAAATACATAAAACTATGAGAAAATGCACAGGACTTGAGACTGATCAGATTGAAAAGGCTCTTTTTTTGGTAAGGAGCAAGAAAGAATGATGGATAAGAACACAGACTTCCATAGACAAGGAGTCAAGATCCTGGGTAAAGTTCATCAGGTGGCTCTGACAGAGGTTCCCTGTGGAAGGAGTTTGAGAATCATATGTGGAGCTCTAAGATTTTTTTCCTCCATTAATTATTTTTTTAAATTCATTTTATATCCCAATCTCAACCTCTTGCACCTAAGCTTCATTTGGTCCATGAGACATGCCAGGGATTTGGCTAGGCACCAAATTAGACACATGCTTACTTAGATTGGTTGGTTTCTGAAGCTCTGCATCCTCATCTATAGATTCAAGAGTCTTTCCTTACACACAAGCTCCATCTGCTCTGACTCAAGTAACTAGAGATTAAAAATATTTTAACTTGCATCTTTACTGAAAATTATGTATGTAGCTATTGTCTTGTCATTATTTCCTAGGTAATATAGGATAATATCTACATCTATCTATCTATCTGTCTGTCTGTCTGTCTGTCTATCTATCTATCTATCTTTCTATCTATATATCTTTCTATCTATCTACAATATTTATACTGAATTATATATTATAAGTAGAGGTAGTTAAATGTACAGGAGAGAGTATGTATAGTTTTTATAGAATACCACAGGATATTTTAAAGCCAATGTTCTATGGATGTCAAGACACACTCATACATGACATGTAATCTTATAATATGTATTTGTTTAAAGGATTCAATGAGATAATATGTAAAGACAACTGAATTTATCTTGGTTACAGTAAGCTATGCAGCTGGCCAGGATCTGTTGTCAAATATTACTATCATTGGTAATATCCCTTCTACCATTATCACTTCACTGTTCCTGCCACCATTGTTACTTTTCTTCTTGAAATAATGTAAAGGCATTATGCTAACTTACCACATAAGAAAGACTGATCAATAAACATGCAAAATAACATACTGAGAAAGGAATTACAATTTTATTCCATCCTCCAACATGAAGAAAACATTTCTAAATTGTAAAAGTGTTTGGAAGAAAGGTATAAAAATTGCACTAGAAATTTAGCTCAGCTTTTCTCTGCAAATTAGTGTGAGCCACAATTTCTCTTTTGGGCCTTTGTGTACTTCCAAAAGTTTCCTGCTAAATTGTTGTGAGACTGAATCCCACATGCCTTCAATGTCTCTTCCATGAGCAACTCTTGTGGGGACAAGGCTGAGATGACTACTCTGGAGAGAAGAAAGCGTCATCATCACACCACACCACTAATAACTGCCTTTCTGGGAATAATCTGTTCATTCTTAATCAGAGAAGGTTCATACATATTTAATTTGTTTTACATAAAGATTAAACACACACATATGTTTTAAATTTATTCTCTCATATATTAATCCTGACCATGGTTTCCCCTCCTTCATTTCCTTCCAGTCCCCTTCCCCATCCCCACCCCACTCCTGCCAAATACCTCTCCTTCAGATCCACTTCCCCTTCATCCCCCTTCAGAAAAGAACAGGATTCCCATGGATAACAAGTAAACCTGACATATCAAGTTATAATAATACTGGGTAACTCCCCTCATATTAAGACTGGATGGGACAAGCCAGTAGGAGGGAAGGGGTCCCAAATGCAGGCAAAAAAATAAAAGGCAGAGACAATTCCTACTCCTATTGGTAGGTCTGTAGGAGTTTCACAAGAAGACCAAGCTACACAACCATACCATGTACACACGATGTAGATCAGACCCAGGTAGGCTTCCTGACTTGTGGTTCAGTCTCTGGGAGCTCCTATGAGCACAGGCTAATTGATTCTGTAGGTTTTCTTTGGGGTGGCATTGACCCCTTTGTCTCCTTTAACCTCCCCCCACTTCTTCAGAATTCCTGGAGTTCTGCCTATGCTTGGCAAAGTTTCTAAATACTTCACATCTGCATTGCCAAGCACCTCTGGTTCATTTATAAAACATACTGAGCTGGACATGGAACCATATATGTCTATGTCATAGTTCTTACACATGTGGGACCTTCCTGAGGTTCTGGTCCTCTGGCAGACCTCGTATCTTCCAATGAGTTGGTTTTCCTTTGTAGAAACATGCCCTACATAACAGGCTTCCACACCATTTTCCTTATTCAAAGTGGACTTTGAAAAAATTCCTAAACTTGTTTTGTTCCCTCATCCACAGGCTGAGAATCCTCTGCTTCAGATTACATATCTCTTCTACTCAAGTTCTCACCACTGACCAAACATGTCTCTGTTCCTTGTCACTTATTTCTGCTGTTTTACTCTCTTCAGTGCCATTTCAAAGAAATCTGCAAGAACCCACAGTTTCTCATTTATCTCTTGCATGGAAAAGAGTGAATGGAACAGATATTGATGTATAAAATATGAATTTCAACTTATTCATAGAAGCTTAACTAATAAAAATAAGTTTGATCTGGTCCAGTTAAGGATACAATGCATGTAATCCCAGATGTGCTAGTTCATTTTCAGTGCTTTTAGTAAACAGAGGTATATGTAGATCATTCTGCCATATAAAATTGATCTATAGGAAGCCTAACATGGATTGACTTGGTAATTGCCATTTCTAATAAAAGAATAACAAAGAACATTTTTCAGACATAAAAGATGAGCCAATGTCACAAACTAAACAATATCACTAAATTGATAACTCACCAGAATATTACAGAGAAAAATATACACATGCAATGCAACACAGGAACAAAACTATAGAACAAAGAAATGCTCACTTTGAAGGATAAAACAACCAGCGTTAGAAGGGATCTATGGCTCCAGGTTTATCTGCCATCAGTACGAGGGGAGGCTCTTGGTCCTGTGGAGGCTTGATGCTAGAGCAGTGAGTTGGGAGTAAGTAAGTGGATGAAGGAGCACTCTCATAGAGGCAAAGGGAAGGGGGCATGGAATAGGGAGTTTTCTGAGTGGAAACAGGAAGGGGATATCATTTGAAATGTAAATGAGTAAAAGGATTAATTTAAAAGTATTTTAGATAAAAGGTACTATTTGAAACAACCTGCCCAAAGGCATCTATGGATTTCGCACTGGCTGTACAGATACCAGGAGCTCGTGCTGCTGGGTGCCTGTGCTTAGTGCCTTTGCTTGCAACCTGATACTCAGATTTAGATCTGAAGGCCATGCTACGTGAGCAGAAACGATGGTTAAAACAGTCTGAAACATTTCTTATTTTGTCTTTCATTGGTTTACACATCCATTGTCACCAGAAGCTATCTTAATAATCCCTCTCCTTGTCTTTGCAAACTCAAGGGAGAGAATACAATTGTCCTGCCTTTGTCTTTTCTCCCAAAGAAAGTGTATTATTCTAGAATCCGTATTTTCAGAAAGTATGCAAGACATCTCTTGCTCTCCTATATTCATCCCAGCTTATGTATCTTTTGTCTATTTTTTCCACTACATTAAATCTGGACCTTTGAAAGATCTTTCTGAATGATGTTCAAGTTATCACATCTACTCTCATTTCCCTCGTTAGCATCATGAATCAAATTTCAACCAGATTCATGATTTTTGAATACTTTAGAACTTCCTCAACTCTCAACTCTAGCTATAAAAATATGTCTACCTTTGACTGGGAGATTTTGAAAACTTTTAGAAGATTTCTTCTAAACGTTCAGTAGGTGACCTGTATTTCCCTTCCCCAGATATCATATGTTATGAATAATTGGCCAACATTTTCTCCTAATCTTCTCAGTCAAGATTCTGCACGATTCCTTAGTGTTCCAAAAATGTAGTCAAGGGAAAAGAACTTTTGGCTGGATTTTAAAAAGAAAACACATAAATAAATAGATAAATAAAATACAAGGAATTAATACAATTTCTACCTAAAGTATAATATTTTGAACTGCACAAAAATATATTTTTGTAACATGTCTTTTCATTTTTTTCCTTTTAAAATAGAATTTCTTTACTGTCTAGGATCCAACTTTTAATCTGAAAGGTTAAAAACCAAGGTTCAGGATATACTTAAAAGTTGGAAACAATTCTCTCAACAGGCTAAGAAATTTATTATTTACAATAAAATATACTTTCAATGTGCAAAGGACAGACAAGCTACACAATTATTATCAAATGTTTATTTCTTCACTGGTACCACCATAAGTCATGAGACTTGCCATCTCACATACTGAATGATGAAAACAAAAACTTGCTTTACAAAAAGTTTAGTTAAACCAGGTGGTGGTGGCACACACCTTTAATCCCAGCACTTGGGAGGCAGAGGCAGGTGGATTTCTGAGTTCGAGGCCAGCCTGGTCTGTGAGTTCCAGGACAGCCAGGGCTATACAGAGAAACCCTGTCTCGAAAAACCAAAAAAAAAAAAAGTTTAGTTAAATTCAGATAGAATTGAAAATGACTAAAGTAATATAGTTCATCTAACAGTCCAGTTGGTGTGTTTATCTTTAATTATCTGTATGTCTAAGAATAGTGAGATTAATTTATACTTGTTCAATATTACATAAAAACAGTTGTCTTACAAAATATATATTTTGCTGTGGTAACTTTTATTTCTTTATTTTGACTGATTTAAGGCTTAGAGAAATCTAACTATAGGCATCATATTTATTTCAATAGAATTTAAAGTTTGTGTGTGTGTGTGTGTGTGTGTGTGTGTGTGTGTGTGTGTGTGTGTGTGTGTGTATGTGTGTAGAGGCTAGAGGTCAATGCTGGGTGTTTTTCTCAGTCATTATTAATCTTACCATTTGGAAATGTGTGTCTCATTATACCTGGATGTAAACATTGTGGTGAGAGAAAGAGAGAGAGAGAGAGAGAGAGAGAGAGAGAGAGAGAGAGAGAGAGAGAGAGAGAGAGAGAGAGAGAGAGAGACAGAGAGACAGAGAGACAGAGACAGAGAGACAGAGACAGAGACAAAGAGAGACAATGTTTATGTATGTATGTTTGTATGTTTGTGTGTGCATGTGCAATCTGCACAGAAAAAATTTAAGGGGTGATCATGAAAGGCTGGAAGAAGCTGAGGAGGAGGGCAACTCCATAGGAAGACCAGCAGTCTCAACTAACCTGGATCCTCGAGATATCTCAGACACTGAGTCACTAACCAGGAAGCATACACCAGCTGATATAAGGCCCCAGTCATGTATACAGAAAAGCACTGCCTAGTCTGGACTCAGTGAGAGAAGATGCACCTAAACCCCAAGAGACTTGAGACCCCAAGGAGTGGGGAGGTCTGGTAGGGTGGGGTGGGGTTTTGGGACATCGTCTTGGTGATGGGGTAGGGGAGAGGAGGAATAGGATGTGGAACACTCTAAGGGTGGACTGAGAGGAGGATAATGACTGGACTGTAAAAAATTAAATAATAATAATAATAATAATAATAAAAGAAAAAATGAAAAATGAGGATAGGTTTCATCTTTTGAACAAAGCTTTGGCTTAGTGGTGGCTTGGAATCTGATAGTTCATAACTAATGGCTTTGTCAATCAGTGAAGAATGTGACATAGAATTCTGCGATCACTTACTTATCATAAATCAAGTTGAGGAAAAAAGTAGTGAAAAATAACAAGTAAATATCCCTGAAATGGTGTAGAATGTTTAATTGTAATCAACTTGAAGATAAAATAAACACCTGGAGAAGACAATTAGACCCTCAGGCTAAAGACTACTGAAGTTACCTTCAATTCAAATAAGTTCATTTTTTGAGTTGCTGCTATGTAGGTGAAAGACATGGGAAGTCATGGGATACATCCATAAGGGCATGTCAGAAAGTGACTTTCTGACTTGAGTTCAGTGCTTTGGAGGAGGTGAAAGAAAGTAAATCTTCCTATTGAAACTGCTTTTTCTCATAAACTTAGGTAATTTAAAGACTGGGCATAGTAATAACTCCCACTTGGAAATGAATCAAGGAGGAAAAGCTCACGCTATAATTGATAAAAGAGCAATAGGCACCCACCTAAGGTAACCCAGGATGGAGGACTGGTTGTTCATTTCTAACTTGAACTGTGGGCTTTTTTCTTGTTGTGTTAGCATCACAGAGTGATTTCATATGTTGCATACTTGTGAAATCCTCATGTGTTATAAAGGTCATTAGAGGCTCTGGTTCTCAATCTGTTATCTCCTAGCAACACCAAGCCTGATGTGATGTCAGGCCACTTCAGAGGTCAGGGTTGTTTCATATTGCTTCAACCATCTTAGAGAACTTAGTGATTTTTGAGATATACTACATTTATATACTAAAATAAAGAAACCATAATTCAAACCACCGTTATCAAGCATAGGGGTCCATTCTACTAGCACAAGACATGGTCGTTTTGGCATCAAAAGAAAATAAAAAGAAGAAGGAAGAGGCAAAGGAAAAAGAGGAAGGCACAAGCTTGGCCTGAACAGGGGATGGCTGTGTGAGAAGTGTGAGGCAGTTTTGGTGAAGAGTCTCTGAGTAGATCCCCAGCTATTGCTTCAGAGTTGACTAGGCTTTGGCTTGCTTCTGATGAATAGATTATGATAAAATAATGAGATATCACTGCTCATAGTGAACCATGAAAAACTATGACTTCCATCTTGCTTGCTTTCACTCTTTCTAGTCCTATTATTTGCTTCTTTTGGTGAAATATACTTCTGTACCCAGATTCAGCAACACTTAGAGGTTACCATATATGATTAGATTCCCACAGACCATTATGACCAAAGGAATTGATTCCATTCTCTGGTCAAGCCCTAAGATAGCTGTAGTGCCTGGCCAATGCTTCAATGGCCACCCTATGAGCACCATAGAATGGGTACCCTGCTAAGCAGCAAATACTCCTGATTTATAAAAGCTTGGTAAAAACAAATCAAAACAAAACAAAACAACAACAACAAAGTGTTAAGGTTACTAAGATATGATGTAATGAATTAAACAGTCACAGAGGGCTGAGACAAGGCTGCAAGGCCAGGGCATGGTGAGGAGAATGAGGAGAATGAGGGTACAGATTTAAAAGAGACACTTGCTCCCAAGTTGTTTCAGTTACTACATTATCTAATCCTGATCTAACTATCAAAGGATAAAATCAACAGCAAAGTGTCACCATAAGATTTCAGGAGACCGGGGGCCTTAATGGGGATATGGACCTACTAGAGGAGTGTGAGAATATGAAGTAGTTTAGCAATCACTATGTGGCCTCTATATGGCTTGGTTTATACAATCATCCTATTTCAAATAATGTACCTAACAACCTGCTAGTGACCTAGAGTCCATACTTGTATCAAGCTACATTGAACAAAGGTTGTAAACAGTGGAAATGCTTTACTTCCCTTTACTGCTTTTGACAGGCTCCTGCTTCTATTCAAACACATACTGGAACAAACAATTCAGAAAATATGGGACATGGGATGATCTGGCCAGAATGATTTTTGTTGCAAGCACAATAAAGCATATCTCTGTTCCCAAATGAACATTTAGTGAAAATTCCCTATTTGTCATCTTATGAGCATGCACAATTGGGTATGCGTATGATTAAAACCAAATGCATTGTAGGAAAGTGCATGTTCAATAGAAAAGGAGTTATATAATTTAGTCTGTCAATGAAAATAGAAATCTACCCAAACTATGACACTTAACTACCAATCTTTCCCCTTTTGAATTATGTAAAAATCAATGTATTCTCTGTGTATCTTCACTCAAGTGGTTGACTGTTCATCTTTACTGTATTTCTTTCTAATCTTCACTCCAGGCTCATTTTAGATAAAGCTTCACCGATACTTTATAATTTGTGAGCATTTGTCTCATTGTTGAATAAGAGGTCAAGAACCTCTGAGGCCCCATGCAAGAGTAACATACATATTTAACCATAGCTCAATTCCTTTGAAATCTAATGCCACAATTATTATGAGTTTTCTATGAACTAAATAGCAGAGTTTATGTAACATTCTGCATATCCAATTTAGGGAAATTAAGGAAATTGCATTCTTTGGGTAGGAGGCACAAGATATGAAAGAGAATTTATTGTTACTTAGATGTTTTGAAATATTTATTAAAGGAAGCTCTCCTGCTAATATCTCATACATAACAATGTCGTGAACTAATCTCCCAAAACATCTCAGCAGGAAGTAGACAGTCCGAGGACAACAGCACCAATATTAAAAATGAATGGCACAGCAGGACCCAATTGAGTGACTGAGTCAATTCAGAGGAACCCCATGTGTGCCCAACCCAAAGAATAAATGAAACAGTTTATAAGAACATCAAAACAAAATCAAATTGCAACTTAATATTAGATCAGATAATGTGGATGAGCTAAGTTTCAAAAAGTTGATAGTTCTTAGTGATACTTTATTTTAATATTTTGTTTTGTTTTGTTTTGTTTTGAGACAGTGTTTCTCTGTGAAGCCCTGGCTGTCCTGGAACTCACTCTATAGACCAGGCTTGCCTCGAACTCAGAAATCTGCCTGTCTCTGCCTCCCAAGTGCTAGGATTAAAGGCATGTGCCACCACTGCCCAGCTCCTTTTATTTTAATTTTAATGTGCAGAAGTCAATCATTGCTTTAGTTGTATGTTTTTCAATTATATGCCATGACTGAGATAGCTCAAATGTTTATTGTAAATTTTTAATTAATAGGAAATTTTAAAAAAATGTGTGTCTAGTTCTTCTCTATGGTGTGTATGACAATGGGTTTTGTTGAAATGGAATTCAAATTTTAGTAGGTAGGGTGGTGCCTGAAACTGCAGTTTGGCTAAACTCTTAGATGATATATTGAACAACATGACAGTCATTTTGCATTACCAGCTGTCGCTATAATGATTTCCTAAGTCCTCCAACCAAGCAACTTCATGATCACATGGGATATACTAGGAATGCACATTCCCATGCCACAGGCCACTCTACTGAGTTAGAGACTGTGGGGAGAGGATTCAAGAGGAAGCAGAGTTCTAGTCCCTCCATCTGTATCTGAGAATTTGGATGCCGAGTTCTCAGAATATAGTGGGTTTAGGTTTGAGTTTGAGTTTGGGTTTTTGGTTTGTGGTTTGGGTTGTTTGTTTGTTTGTTTTATTAGGGAAACAAGTCAGAAGATTTTCTGGGATTTCAAAGGATTCCACAAGCCCAGGACATAGCAGTAAAGAAGCCTCTTTAGAAGGCAGAGTGATAATGAAGAGTGGAGAAGTGCTGTTTGGAATGAAGAAATGAAGCTGCAGAGACTTTCCCAAGGTTTCAGAGACAAAAAGCAAACATCTGTCCTGATTTTCATTCTTTTTCCTTCCTAGCTCTCCAGGTTGATACTAAGAAGACTGAGAATTAGTGCAGACAATCTCTCTTTTAGACAGAATGTGATTCTAGTATACTGTCCCTGCTTCTGTGGTAAAGAAGCAGCCACTATCTCAAACTTAGCTCACACAAAAGCAGGCCCCTTTGTAGATAACTATGCAAAACTTTGAAGGCATGGTGAGTTTATTATGTTATATACATGCTCAGCTACTACAAATAGTATTTTATTCTTATTAAATATTATTGTTATCATTATTATTATGTGTGTTTGTGCAGTGAATGCACACAGTATAGATCGGAGGATAGCCTTCAGGAGCAGGTTCTACTTTCCACCCTAGGACCCAGGAAGGAACTCAGGTCATCAGACAGATATGCATAGCCATCTTCACTTCAAAAAGATTTTCTTTTATTTCTTCTCTCTGTTTTTGTTTTTTCTCTTTTCATTCTTTCTTTCTTCTAAAAATAACTTATATTTGAGAATATACTACAACTACATCAGTTCTCACTTCATATCCTCCCTCCAAACTCTTCTGTATATTTCCTGTCCTCTCTTTCAAACTTCTTAACTGGTAATTATAACCTTGTCTGTCTGTCTATCTGTCGTTCTTTCTGTCTGTCTTTCTGCCTATCTATCTATTTGTAAATATTAAAAAGCAATCTGCTTTGTCCATATAATGTTACTTATATATACTTTTTCTTAAATTCAAGTTACCTTGAATTTAAAAAAACAAGTTACCTTGTATATAGTTTTTTTATTGTAGGTAAAATAGGTTTTCTTATGAATGTATTTTTCTTTTAAGTGCCTGTATTTTATTTATTTATTTATTTGTTTGTTTGTTTGTTTATTTTGGTTTTTTCGAGACAGGGTTTCTCTGTGTCACCTTGGCTGTCCTGGAACTCATTCTTGGAGACCAGGCTGGCCTCGAACTCAGAAATCAGCCTGCCTCTGCCTCCCAAGTGCTGGGATTAAAGGCTTGCACCACCACTGCCCGGTCCTATTTTTTATTAGATATTTTCTTTATTTCCATTTCAAATGTTATCACCTTTTCTGGTTACCCTTCCAAAATCCCCTATTCCTTCCCCACCTTCCCAGGCTCACCAAATTACCTGCTTCCTGGCCCTGGCATTCCCCTACACTGAGGCATACAGCCTTCACAGGACCAAAGGCCTCTCCTCCCATCGATGGCCTACAAGGCCATCTTCTGCTACATATACAGCTGGAAACATTAGTAACACCATGTGTACTCTGTGGTTGGTGGTTTAGTCCCTGGTAGCTCCGGAGATACTAGTTAATTTATATTGTTGTTCCTCCTATGGGCTACAAAACCCTTCAGCCCCTGGGGCCCTTTCTCTAGCTCCTCCATTCGGTACCCTGTGTTCAGTCCAATGGTTGGCTGAGACCATCCACCTCTGTATTTGTCAGGCACTCTCTGAGCCTCTCAAGAGACAGCTATAACAGGCTTCTGTCAACAAGCACTTTTTGGTATCCAAAATAGTATCTGGATTTGGTGATTGTTTGTGGGATAGACCCTCAGGTAGGGTAGTCTCTGAATGGCCACTCATTTAGTCTCTGGTCCACACTTTGTCTCTGTAACTTCTCCCAGAGTATTTTGTTCCCCCTTCTAAGAAAAACTGCAGTATCCACACTTTGGTCTTCCTTCTCCTTGAGTTTCATGTGGTTTGTGAATTTTGTCTTGGGTATTCTGAGCTTTTGGGCTAATATCCAGTTATCAGTGAGTACATACCATGAGGGTTCTTTTGTGATTGGGTTACCTTACTCAAGATGATATTTTCTAGTTCCATCCGTTTTCCTAAAAATTTCATGAGTTCATGGTTTTTAATAGCTAAGTAGTACTCCATTGTGTAAATGTACCACATTTTCTGTATCCATTCCTATGTTGAGGGACATCTGGGTTGTTTCCAGGTTCTGGCTATTATAAATAAGGCTGCTATGAACATAATGGAGCATGTGTCCTTATTACATGTTGGAACATCTTCTGGCTATATGCCCAAGAATGGAATAGCTGAGTTCTCAGCTATTCCTATTCTGAGGAACCACCAAACTGATTTCCATAATGGTTGTACCAGCTTTCAATCCCACCAGCAATGGAGGAGTGTTCCTCTTTCTCCACATCCTCACCAGCATCTGTTGTCACCTGAGTTTTTGATCTTAGATATTCTGGTTGGTGTGAAGTGGAATCTCAGGGTTCTTTTGATTTGCATTTCCCTGATGACTAAAGATGTTGAACATTTCTTTATGTGCTTCTCAGCCATTCTGTATTCCACAACTGGGAATTCTTTGATTCATCCTGTACCCCATTTTTAATAGTGTTATTTGGTTCTCTGGAATCTATCTTCTTGACTTCTTTGTATATATTGGATATCTATCGGATGTAGGATTGCTAAAGATCTTTTTCCAATCTGTTGGTTGCTGTTTTGTCCTATTGACAGTGTCCTTTCCCTACAGAAGCTTTGCAATTTTATGAGGTCTCAATTGTCAGTTCATGATCTTAGAGCATAAGTTATTGATGTTCTGTTCAGGAATTTTTTCCCTGTGCCCCATGTGCTTGAGGCTCTTGCCCACTTTCTTTTCTATTAGATTCAGTGTATCTGGTTGTATGCAGAGTTCCTTGATCCACTTGGTCTTTAGTTTTGTACAAGGAGATAGGAATGGATCTATTTGCACTCTTCTACTTGCTAACTGCCAGTTCAGCCATCACCATTTGTTGAAAATACTGTCATTTTTTCACTGGATGGTTTTAGCTCCTTTATCAAAGATCAAGTGACCATTGGTGTGTGGGTTTATTTCTTCTTTTTCAGTTCTATCCAATTTATCTAGTTGCCTGTCACTGTATTAATACCATTCAGTGTTTATCACAATTGCTCTGTAGTACAGTTTGAGGTCAGGGATGGTGATTCCACAAGAAGATCTTTTATTGTTGAGAATAGTTTTTGCTATCCTAGGTTTTTTGTTATTCCAGATGAATTTGCAAATTGTTCTTTCTAACTCTGTGAAGAATTGAGTTGGAATTTTGATGGGGATTGCATTGAATCTTTAGATGGCTTTCAGCAAGATGACCATTTTTGCTATATTAATCCTGCCAGTCCATGTACATGGGAGATATTTCCATCTCCTGAGATCCCCTTTGATTTCTTTCTTCAGAGACTTAAAGTTCTTCTCATATAGATCTTTTACTTAGATCTGTGCTTAGAGTCACACCAAGGTATTTTACATTATTTGTGACTATTGTGAAGGGTGTTGTTTCCCTAATTTCTTTCTCAGCCTCTTTGTCCTTTGTGTAGAGGAAAACCACTGATTTGTTTGAGTTAATTTTATATCCAGCTACTTTGCTAAAGTTGATTATCAGGTTTAGGAGTTCTCTGGTAGAATTTTTGGGGTCACATAAGTATACAATCATATCATCTGCAAATAGTGATATTTTGACTTCTTCCTTTACAATTTCTACCCCTTTGATCTTCTTTTGTTGTCTAATTGCTCTGGCAAGGACTTTGAGTACAATATTGAATAGGTAGGGAGAGAGTGGGTAGCCTTATCTAGGACCTGATTTTAGTGGGATGGCTTCAAGTTTCTTTCCATTTATTTGATGTTGGCTACTGATTTACTGTATATTGCTTTCACTATATTTAGGTATGGGCCTTGAATTCCTAGTCTTTCCAAGACTTTTATCATGAAGGGGTGTTGGATTTTTGTCAGTGCTTTCACAGCATCTAATGAAATGATCATATGTTTTTTTCTTTGAGTTTCTTTATATAGTGGATTATGTTGATGGATTTCCTTATACAGAACCATCCCTGCATCCCAGGGATGAACCCTACTTGATCATGATGGATGATCATTTTGATGTGTTCTTAGATTCAGTTTGAGAGAATTTTAATGAGTATTCTGCATCGATATTCATAAGGGAAATTATTCTGAAGTTCTTAGTTGAGTCTTTGTGTAGTTTAAGTATCAGAGTAATTGTGGCTACATAGACTGAATTGGATAGAGTACCTTCTGGTTCTGTTTTATGGAATAGTTTGAGGAATATTGGTATTAGATTGTATTTGAATGTTGGATAGAACTTTGCACTAAACCCATCTGGTCTTTTCATTCTCATTAAACTCTAAAAAGTCTTTAATTTCTTTCTTTATTTCTTGCTTTAGCAAGTTATCATTGACTACAGTGTTGTTCAGCTTCCACATGTATGTGTGCTTTCTACTGTTTATGGTGTTATTGAATACCAGCCTTAGTCTATGGTGATCTCATAGGATGCATAGGATTATTTCAATTTTCTTGTATCTGTTGAGGCCTGTTTTGTGACCGATTATATGGTCAATTTTGGAGAAGGTACCATGAGGTGCTGAGAAGAAGATTTATCCTTTTGCTTTAGGATAAAATGTTCTATAGATATCTATTAAATCCATTTGTTTCATAACTTCTATTAGTTTCACAGTGCTTCTGTTTAGTTTCTGTTTCTATGATTTGTCCATTGATGAGAGTGGGGTATTGAAGTCTCCCACTATTGTTGTGTGTGGTGCAAGTGTGCTTTGAGCTTTATTAAAATTTCTTTTATGAATGTGGTTGCCATTGCATTAGAAGCATAGATGTTCAGAATAGAGTTCTTCTTTGTAGATTTTTTCTTTGATAAATATGAAGTTTCCTTTCTTATTTTTTTTTTGATAACTTTAGGTTAAAAGTTGACTTTATTTGATTTTAGAAGGACTACTCCTTCCTGTTCCTTGGGACCATTTGCTTGGAAAATTGTTTTTCAGCCCTTTACTCTGAGATAGTGTTTGTCTTTGACACTGAGGTGCATTTCCAGTATGCAGCAAAAAGTTGTGTCCTATTTACAAATCCAGTCTGTTAGTCTATATGTCTTTTTACTGGGGCATTGAGTCCATTGATATTGAGACATTAAGGAAAAATGATTGTTGCTTCCTGTTATTTTTGTTGTTAGTGTTGGAATTATGTTTTGGGGGGCTACCTTCTTCTGGGTTTGTTAAAAGAAGATTCCTTTCTTCCTTTTTCTAGGATCTAATTTCCCTCCTTGTGTTGGAGTTTTCCATTTATTATTCTTTGAAGGGCTAGGTTTGTGGAGAGATATTGTTTCAATTTGTTTTTGTCATGGAATATCTTGGGTTTTCCATCTATGGTTATGAGAGTTTTGCTGGGTATAGTAGCCTGGGCTGGCATTTGTGTTCTCTTAGGGTCTGTATAACATATGCCCAGGACCTTCTTGCTTTCATAGTCTTTGATGAGAATTCTGGTGTAATTCTCATAGGTCTGCCTTTATTTATTATTTGATCTTTTTTCCTTACTGTTTTTAATATTCTTTCTTTGTTTAGTGCATTTGTGTTTTGATTATTATATGACAGGAAGAATTTATTTTCTGATCCAATCTATTTGATGTTCTGTAGGCTTCTTGTATGTTCATGGGCATCTCTTTCTTTAGCTTAGGGAAGTTTTCTTCTATAATTTTGTTGAAGATATTTATTGGTCCTTTGAGTTGGGAATCTTTGTTTTCTCGATACCTATTAACATTAGTTTTGGTCTTCTCATTGTGCCCTGGATTTTCTTGATGTTTTGAGTTAGGATCTTTTTGCACTTTGCATTTTCTTTGATTGTTGTGTCAATGTTTTCTATGGTATCTTCTTTGCCTGAGATTCTCTCCTCTATGTATTTTATTCTCTTGGTGATGCTTGCATCTTCAGCCCCTGATCTCTTTCCTAGGTTTTCTATCTCTTGAGTTGTTTCCCTTTGTCATTTATTTATTGTTTATACTTCCAATTTTAGATCTTGGATGGTTTTGTTCAATTCCTACACTTGTTTGCTTGGGCTTTTCTGTAATTCTTTAAGGGATTTTTGTTTTTCCTCTTTAAGATCTTCTATCTATTTACCTGTGATCTCCTGTATATCTTTAAGGGAATTATTTATGTCCTTCTTAAAATCCTCTATTAGCATCATAAGATGTGATTTTTAAAATCCACATCCGTCTTTTATGGTGTGTTGGGGTATCCCAGACTTGCTGTGGTGGGAGAACTGGATTCTGATGATGCCAAGTAGTTTTAGTTTCTGTTGGTAAGATTCTTGCGTTTCCTTTTTGTCATCTGGTTATCTCTGGTCTTAGATGTTCTTGCTGTCTCTGGTTGGACCTTGTTCCTCCTGTGGGTCTGTAAGCCTGTGTCAGCACTCCTGGAAGATCAGCTCTCTCCTAGTGAAACTTGTGTACAAAGGACTCTGGAAGAGCCCAAGCTTTGAGTGTAGATCATGTCCCAGCTGCTCCACTGTTCTTGCGCCCCATGTGTTCCTCACTGCCTAGCTCCACACAGTTATTGGAGAAAAAGTGGCTATCTCACCTCTGAGCCCTGGAGTGAAAGCACTCCTGGGGAGAGCAGGTCTCTCCTGGTGGAACCCATGCACAGCAGGCTGTGGAACAGCCTCAGCTCGCGGGTGGAGATGGCCATGGAATGTATTTTTCTAACTTCTTCAACTAAAAATTGTTTCTTGAATCTACCTCTTATTTTATTCTGCAATAAATATTTATACCTAATTTGAAAATTCTTTAAAAGTCTCCTTAGCATAGAAAGCATACAGACAATTGTTTATTACAATGTGCATAATTTCTGCTCCTAGGAAACTAAAGCACACAAATTACTGGTACCCACGCATCTTCTGGGATCCAATTCAGTGGTTTTCTGTATAGTACCTAGGGATATTCAAAGCAGATATTTTGGAAATATGTGCATATATAAATATGTGCACAATGGTTCTGAATTTGAGTGACACCATGATGTCTTCAAAGAGCTTGGAAAATAGGTAGGGAGAATGGGATTTTACACTATCCAATAAGATTTAGGAGATAAAGACAGGAAGGCAGCCATACTGCAATGAGTGAGAAAGTTTGTCACATTGAAGATTTCCATCCATAGAGTCACTTTTTATAGAAAAATGTATGGATGGAATCCTGTATTCAATTTGGGAGGTCTAAAGGGCTCTCAGGGTATGGGAAATTCACTGTGAATAAAAAAGGTTATATCAGTCATATGGAATAGCAGCAGATGGAGCTAGGAACATCTTGAATGTATACACTGAAAACAAATATCTAGTGCTCAAAAGAGGAAAGCAAACAAACATACTCTTTTGATACTCAACAAGATAGGACAATATCTTCTGTCTAACTGATCAGAAAGTACCCATAACTTCACAAATGGCAATAAATGCCTAGAATTAAGTTATGGACAGGAAAATGTTAATTCAGTGTGTGTGAAATCCAAACACAGAAGGTATGGTCTATAATCAAGACTATGGGGTTTGCAGTCTTATAGGAAAAACTACAATATCAACCAACCAGACCCCACAGAGCTCCCAAGGACTAAACCACCAACTAAGGAGTACACGTGGAGGGACCCATGGCTCCAGCCATATATATAGCAGAGGTTGGCCTTTTCAGACATCAGTGGAAGAAGAGATCCTTGATTCTGTGAAGGCTCAATGCCCCAGTGTAGTGAAATGAGAGGGCAGGGAGGCAGGAGTAGGTGGGTGTGTGGGGCCACATCCTTATAGAAGCAGGAGGAGAGAGGATGGGATAAGGGGATTCCAGAGGGGACACTGAGAAAAAGAATGATAACATTGGAAATGTAAATAAATATAATACCTAATAAATAAAAGATTATGGTGATGAAACGCAGGTGTGATTAAAGTATAGCCCAAGTGTACATGTCTTTGATGATCTGTCCTCAATCTATGGGCCTCGTTAATGGTTTGTAAAAGAGGAGATTCCAATTAGATGTATGTGTGATAGTCATATAGGGTATGATTTTCAAATTAGCTAAACTCTGTTTGGCTTTCATAAGTGTATAAACATAGTTTTAGGAATTGTGCCTGGGCAGGCTTGATTGGCACTTTAATGAATGTTTATCAAATAAATCTAAATCCCATTCTTGAAAAAGAACCATCATCCTGAAAAAATGAAGGAGGTGGGTTTTGTTTTTTGTCTTCCTTCTTTCCTTCCTTCCTCCTTCCTTCCTTCCCTTCTCTCTTTCTCTCTTTCTTTCTTCTCTTTGTTTGTTTGTTTGTTTGTTTGTTTCTTGCTTGCTTGCTTGCTTGCTTGTTTTTTAAACCAAAGCTTCATTAAATACTTAGTTTTCTCTGTTCAGATTGAGTGGGGCATGTAGTCCCTAGTCATGCTTCTCATAAAAGTATTTGGAATATAAGTATACCCTAGAGAAGGTATTTGTAAAGAGTGTTTGATTTGAGTTTTTTAATAGGGTTATAGATCAAACTCAAGGGCTTGTACTGACTGGGTAAACTCTCTACTACTGTGCTATATTCCTAACACAAAAAAGTTTAATGAAATAAAAATCATATCCAATTTTTCTTCTATTTTATTCACCAAGGAAAAGAAGAAAGCTTTTCCTCTAAATATTTGTAGATATTTAATTTGAGTTTAGAATATTTTCAATGGTATAAATTGAATTAAAACCATTTCAATTTGTTGGAACATCTTTTGGATATATGCCTAGGAATGATGTAGCTGGGTTCTCAGGTAATGCTATATCCAGTTTTCTGAGGAACCACCCAACTGATTTCCAGCGTAATTGTACCAGATGCAATACCACTTACAATGGAGGAGTGTTCTTCTTTCTTCACATCCTTTCCAGATCTGCTGTCACCTGAGTTTTTAATCTTAGCCATTCTGACTGGTGTGAGGTGGAATCTCAGGGTTGTTTTGATTTGCATTTTCCTGATAACTAAGGGTGTTGAGTATTTCTTTAGGTACTTCTTGGCCATTTAATATTTCTCAGCTGAGAATTCTTTGTTTAGCTCTCTACCCCATTTTTAATAGGGTTATTTGGTTCTCTGTAGTCTAACTTTTTGTGTTCTTTGCATATATTGGAAATTAACCCTCTATTGGATGTAGGGTTGGTAAAGATCTTTTCCCAGTCTGTTGGTTGCTGTTTTGTCCTATTAACAGTGTCCTTTGCTTTACAGAAGCTTTGATATTTTTTGAGGTCCCATTTGGTACATTTATCCAATGGAGTGCTACTCAGCTATTAAAAACAATGACTTCATTGAATTCTTAGGCAAAAGGATGGAATTAGAAAATATCCTGAGTGAGGTAACCCAGTCACAAAAATACATGATATACACTCACTGATAAGTGGATATTAGCCAAAAGCTCAGAATGCCCAAGATTCAATTCACAGATCATATGAAGCTCATGAAGATGGAAAACCAAAGTGTGGATGCTTCTGTGCTTCTTAGAATGGGAAACAAAATACCACTGTAAGTTAGGGGGTAGGAGGAACATGGGAGGAAGGGAGAAAAGGGAGGGGAAAAAGGGTGCAGGATAGGTTATGGGAGGAAACATGGATGGTATATAGAGGGTAGGAATTTAAACAGAGGTATGTAGTAATGGGGGATGGGAAACTGCCACCAGCAGGTCCAAGACACCAGGAAAGCAAGAGGCTTCCATGACCCAAAAGAGATGAGATTAGCTGAAATGTCCAACAAAGGGTAGGGAGAATCTGAAGAGAGTATATCCAGAGGTTAGTCAAGGGGATGGTGTCACATACTCATCTCCAAACTCTTAACCCAGAAGGGCTCCTGTTTAAGGAAATACAGGAACTAAGTGTGGAGCAGAGACTAAAGGAAAAGCCATCAGAGACTGCCCCACCTAGGAATCCATCCCATATAGACTCCAAAGGTGACACTATTGTAGATGCCAAGAAGTCCTTGCTGACAGGAGACTGTCATAGCTGTCTTCTGAGAGACTCTACCAGAGCCTGACAAATACAGAGGCAGAAGCTTGCAGCCAACCATTTGACTGAACACAGGATCCCCAATGGAGGAGTTAGAGAATGACTGAAGGTGCTGAAGAGGTTTACAACCCCATAGGAAGAATAACCATATCAACCAACCAAACCCTCCAAAGCTCCCAGGTACTAAACCACCAACCAAAGAGTACACATGGAGGCACCCATGTCTCCAGCCACATATTGTAGCAAAGGATGGAATTGTCTGGCATTAATAGGAGGAGAAGCACTTGGAATTGTAAAGGCTAGATTCCCCAGTGTAGGGGAATGCCAGGGCAGTGAGGTAGGAGTGGGTAAGTGGGAGGGGGAGCATTCTCATATAAGCAGGGAGAGGAGGGATGGGAGAGGGAAGTTCCAGGGGAAACCAGGAAAGGGGAATAACATTTGAAATGGAAATACATAAAATATCTAATAAAAAATACAATTCGAATTTAAAATTTCTATTGGAGTGTAATTGGGGTTATTGGGATAAGGGCTAAAGGAGTGGGGGAGATGTATAGTTACAATAAAACAAAATTTGAGTTAACCAAAACTACTGTGGCAACAAAGAAAATTTACTTATATTTCTTTAGTCATTTTCTCCCATTTTCCATACTTTTTTGTTTAGTTAATGAGAATTGTGACCTGATGCTTAAGACATAAAAAGTCTTTATTTTGACCTTTAATATGATCTTTTTCATGTAGATATGTTGATTTATGACACAGTAGACTATTTATTTGTTAAGGGTTATGAATTTTAGTATGAATAAAAATATTCAGTTGAAATGTTTCCTGGGTTTCTGCAGGAAGTCAGATGTAGACCAACTACTTTAAAAATTAAATTTAAAATACTTTGTGAAAAATATACTAACTACAACAATTTGCACTTTCTCTGAATGGCTACAGAAGAGATTTTTACATTCAGCAAATGGACATTTGAAAGTCCTGGAATATAGGCCTTACATGTTTATGTCTTTCTTTCCATAAAAATATTTTATTTAGGACCTTTAATATTTGTTAATAATAGTTTTAGATATCAAGAATGGCTTTGATGCATGAAGATGCCTATGTATCATTTTATGTCTGGAACTTTAAATGATAGATATATAGATTATCTAGCTATTATAAATGATTAGGACAGATAAATTTATAGACACATAGCAGAGTCTATAATATAGATATATCTATATAGCTATAGATAGGTGGGTTTATTAATGCTTTACACACACACACACACACACACACGCACACATACATAGAAACATGACTAAGTTATCTCTGCATAGAACATAAAATAGCAACTTCTAATCTAGCACCTGTGATAATAAATCTTCTTCTTCTCTCAGATTGTATCCTGCTTTAAGAGTTCATATTCCTATTATAAATAATAAGTAAAATATGTCATCATGAATAGGAAATAATAGGCATTATTTCTTTCACATCAGTTCTGTATATCAACTTTTTTGGTATGAGTGTGCATGTGTATGCATATATATGTATGGTGGTGGCATTGGCATGTGCATATCCATGTATATGTTGTTAGCAACTATGGACTGAATAAATAATGTTAAATGAAATGCTAATAATATACAGTCCATTTTCAAATTCTGGTTGAATCAGTTGTGTAATTTAATTTACTGGAAATGTAGCTGATATTTTAAATATATATTTTAAATTTAATTTTTATTTTATCAATTCTTGAATGAGGTATATGGTTTCAATATAAAGCACCACCTCCATGCAAGTGGAAAACAGTTCATTTTGTACTGTTTCCTTTGAGCCATATGCAGCAATACACTATTCTCTTGATTTGCTCCTGCAAACATCTGTCTTAGAAACTAGAAAAGAATCTGAGAGGGGACAGAGACTGGTAATTCATTAAGTTGCATTTCCTATGAGTGGATGATGATCATATTTCAAATACTTAACATTGCTGATAATATTAAGTCCCATACTTTGTTTTTGTTTTCATTTTTTAGTACTCAGAGCTAGAAGTACAAACTAAAGGAACAATATAGCTTCTGGTCATCTGTGATTTTCTTGCTTTTATATTAATGTAATGGTAGCCTAAAGCTGCTTTGGTGTCTTTACATCTCTGTTACAAACAATAACCATAGTTTACTATCTAAACCCAAATGTCTAAGCATGGCTATGGGATTTTTCTATTGTTTTCTGTTTGTTTTGCTTTTGTTTAATGGATGTGATTTGTGAGAACAAGGCTGAGAAGGTGGTGACAAAGGTGACTAAGGAGTTCTTTAAGAGAGAAATGCCAAAGGAATGACATAGAAGGTACGTTGTGGAAATACAGCAGCAAGCAAGCCAGTTTAGGGAAGCTATCTGCAGAGATATCCTAAGGAGGTGACTATATAGGAGGAGGCCTTTACACAGACAGTTAGGCAGTGGTTTCTTTTTCTCTTTTGTTTTTGATAGTATAATGTAATTATATTATATCCAACCCTAAATTTCATCCTTCCATGCCCTCTTATTTATGCTTTGCCACTTGGTCTTGCTCAAGTTCATGGCCTGCTTTTCTTTAATTGTTCCACAGTTTCTAAATATGTAAATAAATACATCCTGCTATGTCCCTATAATGCCACTTGTATGTATATGTATGTTTTACACACACACACACACACACACACACACACACACGCACGCACACACACACACACACATGCACACATGCACCCACATATATTGGATAACCAATTGGTGTTCTCTTCCCTTCTGCATTTCTTAGAAGCCTACACTTTTTCTATGATAGAAGCTTCCTGAGCTTTTCCCTTTGCATGTGAGCATTTCTAATAATGCTTTCATGGTTTAGGCTGCCATGCTGGTGAGACTTCATATTTACAGCTTCTGTGATAATTTTAGGAGATATAGACTCACCACAAACTTCTGGTTCCTCTGTCTCATACAATATTTCTGTCTCCTCTTCTGAAACAATTTCTGAGCCTTAGTTGCATGATCTCTTGTTCTCTGCCTTTTTGCTTCACTGTGGTTTTCTTTTACAGTCTCAGTTATTACAAAGATCAGTTTCCTCGATGATAAGTGAGAACTACACTTATCTGTGGATATGAAGACAGATATTTAGAACATAGTTAGGAATTATGCTGGCTTGGCAATGTGAGGTTTGTAAGTTCCCCTCAAGATTGCATGGAGTTTTCTAGCCCTAATGGTTGACTAGGTTTCCAGTACCAGACACAATCTCCATCTTGTTAAGTAGCTCTTAAGCCCAATTAGAGGCTTGGTTATAGCTAAGGTATGTATACCACTTGCCCCCTGAAGATTATCATGTCATGCTGGATTTGATTGTATTCCATAGGTGTCATTTATGAATACAACTATTCATTTCTTTTTTTGACTGAGAGCTTCAATGGGACCTTGTGATACAATACTAGTCTTCCAAGAGAATGATTTTAAGTCAGAATGAGCTTGAGTTCTCTCAGTCTAGTATCTAAACTACATAGTATATTCAGCAATATGGAATTTTCTTCCCCTTCTGGGAAGCAACCAAGGGCAAGAGCAATAGTCTAAAATGTTTTTGGAGTTCCTTGGACAACTGTGATAAACAACTCAAAAGGGGCATTCTCATGTCTAGTATTGGGATTTTTGATAGATGGTTCTTGTCAAGGTAGCAGTGTCAGGGGCCAGATGGAAAAGTTCATTCAAACAATGTATTTATGTGTATAGATAAATAATGCTATGATTTTATGACTTTTTAAACATCTTTACTGTTATTTTTCTCTAGTTCTTGTGTATTTATCTCCCACCTCCTGTAATTAACTTCCCCCAGTTACATTTTCTTACTTCTCCCTCCTGATACTCTGATCCCAACTATTCCCCTCTCTATCGACCCTTCCACGGTCCATTTTTACTTTTATAGTTTCTGCAGTGTCTCCAGGGTATTGTTGGTCTTATGCTTTGAATGTGAATTAATCTATCTGAACATAGTTTTATGAGATATGAAATCAGAACAATAGTATGTACACTCAAGTTTATAACAAAACTAAATTGAAATCATTAATTTCTTTATCTCATAACTGACATATCTGTATTTCTATTCTATACAAAGCGTATCTAAGATTTCACACCTTACATGTTTAGTAATTCTTGGGTTTGCTTTTTCAATTATCATTTGTATCTTTTCTCTGAGAAAAGCCATAAGAATTAACCTCCAAATAATGCTTGTCATCTCTATGCTGCAACGTGAAGCTTATTCCTTTAGAAACATGACTAAAGTGATTACTTCTTTTCTGTAGGCAACTGAATTGATAAATTTTTGTTTATTTGTTTCTTTTGAGATAGAGTCTTATGTAGCCTAGACTGGCCCCAAACTGTCAGTGCAGCCAAGAATGACCTTGAGCACTGATCTTTTTTCCTTCTTCTCCTAGTGCTGAGATTTCAAGTATGTGCTACTACATTCAGCTTGATCTGAGAGCTATAAAGTCAACCCAGTGAATTGCAAATGACAGGGCCTCAGAAATAACTGGAACTGTTTTTGGAGATGTTCTTCTTGTGACTTAGATTTATACAGGATATGAACATCTAGAATTCAATGTGGTGGTGAGGGTAAGAGTAGAGGGCCAGAACTCAGACTGACTAGGCTTACTTCTCAAATGTGTCACTAACTGATGGCCTTGAGATGGATGTGTGTGTGTGTGTGTGTGTGTGTGTCTGCCTACTTATCACATATCTATCATCTATTTATCATTGATATAGGTATATAGATATAGACATAGATTAGACAGAGATAGATACATATGTGTAAGATGCAAACAACTCTTTGCTCCAACAGTGCTCATAAAAGAATGCAATAAAAATTCTATAAAGAATTTTAAATGCTGTGCATGACCTTATAGACACATTTATAGACACACTGATAAGAAACTCAAAAGTATTCTTTCCATGGCATGGCACCAATCATCTTACACTTGCTCATTTTTATTCTTAAGTGAATTGTGTACTTTCTATTGCCTATATCTCAGCTAAATAAACTGCAAGCTAATTTGGTAGCTCTTTTTCAAACATGTTAAGTATACCTTTATAATGTTTATAGCTAAAATGCAAAGTTTATGAATGTGAGGGTGAGGAAGACATTTATTTATACAGAACTAAGTTGACTGGGAGTGAATAGCTTTGAAAGGATAGTATACAGTGATGCTCAGGGACTATTTGCAATAACAGATTCAGGAAGATTTCTTGGGAGAGTGGTTATTTTAACAGGTTGACTAAAGCGAGATAAGGTAGATCTTCAAGCCTCATTTGATAGATAGGAGATCTACATTTTACCTTTCATTACACTATTAGTAAGTACATGGTTCAGGGCTTGAGCTCAGAAAGTTCTAGAATTGGCATTGACCTTACTAGAAGCTACATTTCATTAAAGTCATTTTATTTTTTTTACATTGCATAGTTTTTGAATCACCTGCTTTTTCTGATCTTTTGTTTCCAAGTTCCATTCTTAGGTTTATGCCTTTTGTACAGACTATACAGACCGTGAAAGAAAATGTTACTTTTCAATTGAGTCTGCTAGTTTGACTGGCAATTAAGTCATTTAATCTATGCTCTTTTTTCTTCTAATACATTATAAATAACTCAAGAGCACAGTCAAAGGGCAGTTTTACGAATGACAAAACAATCTTGCATACTTGCTGAGTACCACATGATACATCCTTTGACTTCAGAAGTTTTTAATGTATAATATATTAAACAAGCCAAGATTAAAAACACTCACCAATTAAATAGTCCTTTAACTCAGCAAGGAATACCCTTGGCCTTTCCAAATTGATACTTTAAAATAACAACAAAAATGGAATATATTAAGTCATCAAAAAGTTACTTGTTTACTTGTGATGGGGAACCAAATCAACAGAAGTATAGACTCTTAACACTTTTTATGAAATATATTTTGTGAAAATTTCCCCTCTGCATCACTATAAAGAGGATGGGAGAAGTGTGGGAGACTGAGCTGAGTGATTATGCTGATGGCCGATGTTTTCAGATTATAAAGGACTACTGAGCATTTTATTAGTATCTTGTGTTGATTTCTTTTACTACTGTAGGTAAAATGAGAAGTTCCCTGGAATTCCCTTGAAAGTGTTCCATCTGGCTTTGTTGTGTTAAATCTCTCATCACATTGAGGTTCCTAGATACGTTCTTACAATAGACTTTAGAGCCCTTCACTTTGGCCTTAACTACCACCTAATATGGTGTTCCTACTAACAGAAAGAAAATAATAACTTTCTCTAACACAGCATCTATTCTAAGATCAGAGATTATTCATTAAAAAAAAACTTAATAGAAATACCAACAGCTGTTTAAATGAATAACAGACTGGAAAGAATTTGGAAAATTTTGTTTAAAATGTGTAAGTGGAAATTATTTGTTATTACTTATACCTGTTTTTCTGCATGCATAGACTTCACTGCATGTTTATGTTTCTACATATACTGATAAGAAAGTTTAGAAATAATGCTCCCCTAGAACACATGAACACCCTGGTACTCATATGTCAAATTCTAAACACGTTGTTTTATAAAGTAATCAGGGCTTATTATACAAGTAGTATATACATATCAATACTAGGAAGAAAACCTTCAGATGAATTTGTACTATATGCAATGAAATAATAAATAACATTGATCAACATAATATAATATGAATAAAGAAAATTTTTACTTATATAATAATTCTAATATGTAAAGGAAAAAGACAGGAAATAAGACTTCCAAGCAACATGGAGTGATTATGCAGTGAAAAACTTGCCAGAGGGTGTCTTGTGCAGGAATTGAAGTCATAGGTCACCAGGTAAGAGATAGAAATATCAGAATTCTTTTTATAGGATACACTTAAATTTCAAACATTACATTAATGAAATTCTTTCCAGTTACACATAACCCTAGAGCAATTTGGAGAAATGTTCTTGATAAACATTAAGGGATGATCTACAAGCTACATATCTCTATATATTTTCCAATTTTGAGTTCAACAAAGATACTGAAAAACAGAAGATTAACATGGCATGCAACTGAAAGCACATGGGACCAGAGAAAGAAAACACTTGTGAAAGACGAATAGAATTTGTAGTTCACCCAGTAATGTTACCTAACATTCTCAAATGCACACTAACTAGCTATGTGTTTTGCCAAAAATTATGGAGAAAGGCTAGCCAACAGGAAGGATCCTTCCAGCTCAGCTTCATGACATCAGTTCCTAACTCACTGTCATCATTTGAAACATTAATACTAGAGGAACCAGAATGAAGGACATATAGCAACTCCCTATGTTTCTGTATGCTACATTTAAAATACAAAACTAAAATTTTAACAGGTAAGAATTATGAAATAAGCAGAGATAGTTCCCGTTCTTGATTCCAATGATGGAAGCAAACTTAGCCAACTCTCACTGCATGAATAATAAACATATTCACTTTCACAATAAGTCAGTAAAGTAGTTTTAAAATTCCTTCTGGTCTCAAATATCTTATGTTACTCTCTAAAACATACTATAAGTCTGGATTCAGTCAGAGAAGATGCATCTAACCCTGGAGAGACTTGGGGCCCCAGGGAGTGAGAAGGTCTGGTGTGTGTGAGGGTTGGGGTGGGGATATTCTCTTGGAGATGGGGGAAGGAGAAGTCAGGTATCAAAGAGTCTGAGGGTAGGCCAGGAGGGGGATAAAGTCTGGACTGTAAAAAAAGATTAAAGAATAAATAAAAAAATATTGAAAAGTAAAAACAAAAAACAAAACAAAACAAAAAACAAAACAAAACAAAAAACAAAGGCAAAACCAAAAACTAAACAAAAAAAAACTTGTTACAGAATTTTATTTAAGGAAAAAGTTTCAATAATAATAGTAATGACAACAACAAAATAAAATAAAACAACCTCCACAAAGATAGAAGTGAATTTAATAACATCCGAAGTTCATTTTATTTTCCGTCCTTTGAGTGGCAGCTGGCAGAGGCCACCAGACTGTCCCGCTCCTCCCATAGCAGTCTTGCCTGGCTCTCTTCCTCCCCCACTTTACTTGGCCTCTAGATCCATACTGAGCTACTTCCTAAAGCAAGGATAAGTCACTTGAACTAATTTACTTGAAATACTTTTGGAATAAATGATGAAATGCTTATTAGGAATATTTTATGTTCAGAAATTTCATTATATAAATTACTTAAATTAATTAAAGTGTAGAGACCTAATGATAAATGTTCAAAATCCATTAACTAATTAAAAGAGATAAATGAATTCTCACGCCATTTCCTTTTACATACTAGTGGATAGTAAATTTGTTTATAGCATAAGGGTTCTATTTACTGTATGAGAGTAAAAAATGATCTTTCATTTTTCAGTTTTCAGCAGATCCCACTTTGAGTACCCTTTTGTGTCTTCTATTCTAAATGATTCATATTTTGAAAACTGTTAACCTGCTAACAGTTTTTACTATAAATGTGATAGTTATGTTTATGGTAACTTCATAGAATAAAGAACTAAGAAAATATATGAATAGAAATCAGAGAACAAACTTTAAATGATAGAGATTGTGGAATAAGCATTAACAAACTATGTAGTTTGTCAAAGAATTATGGAGAAAAGCTAGCCCTTAAGAACGATCCCTTCAGTTCTGCTCCATATTGATTTCTCCATGTACTGTGATCTTCTGAATTAGGGCCTGATTATTAAGCTCTGGTGGTTAGCCAAGAGCTATGGTTACGTTGTTTTAGGAGACTCAGGGGCCTTCCTGAGTACCAACTTATAAGGAATTTCCTACATACATTCTAGACATTTTTTATATTATAACCTATGCTCTCAGGGAAAATACTTTCCACCACAATGTACACTAAATCCACTCAAATTCTTATTTTTACATTTTCACATTTTAGAAGGTCATAAACTAATAGGCTTTTTCACATATCTTTAACCCTCTTTCCACCCCATACATAAATGCATATAACTCTATTCAACTAAGACTTAATTTAATTTTAACAAAATTGATTTTTTTGTGCAAAATTCTGTCTTCAATTCCTTAAATATATTCTTGTGTCCAGAACCACTTTGTTGGATTGGTTCTCATATTTTATAGGCATTTTTTAAAATTCACATGTCTGTCTCTGTATGATATATGTCTATGTATCTCTCTCTCTGTCTCTGTGTGTGTGTGTTTGTGTGTGTGTATGTGTGTGTGTGTGTGTGTGTGTATGTTCACTCATGGGCATATGCACACTTGTGTCACAGTGAACATGTCAAAGCCTGTGAAAAACCTTTGACACTATTACATTGATAGAAATACAGTGCAAGGCAGGTCATTACTGTAGCTCACAACATTCACCCAAGGAAATCTACTGGTAACTTCTCTTCCCCAGAAGCCCATATTCCACCTTCCAGCACTATTAAATCTAGCCAGTAGTAATGATACTTCCAGCTTGGTCTAAGTATGAGTTCTCCATGTGCTGTGATCAAAGTACGTGACATCTTTAGGAGTAGGGTTTTATTATCATGTTGAGGTGATTTGACCTTTGCCTGACATTTTACTTGATACAGGTTTTTTGTTGTTTTGTTTTTTGTTGTTTTTGTCTGAGTGTACCAAGATATCTGTCCCAAGAGCCTCGAGATATTTTTTCTCTTTTTGCCCTCATTTGTCTTGGGTTACAGGAACTTGCTACCATGATGGCTTTTCAATGGAGCGTCTAAAAATTCATATTCAAGTTTTTATGTTACCATGGTATACGCAAACCCACTGATCAATCTCAGCCACAAGACCAGGCCAGATTTGAAAATTATATTCTTGTCTTTTATGTTCTCTGACAAACACTGAGCGTATTACTCTACCAGCTGGAGCTGAGAAATATTATCACTGTCTATCTTGATTGACACTATGATTCTTTCTATATGAGCGTTTATAGATGACTTTAAATCTGGAGTTGTACTTGGTTATTGCTGCTGTTATGGTCTTCTGTTATTTCATTGTTCCATTATCGCTCCATTTGGGGCACCAATCACATGCTTTTGACAACTTTACTTTGTATTCCATAGCCCTAAGCCTTAAAAATATAACATTTACTATCTCTTCATCTTTTTCTACTATCTCCAGGGAGTCTCTCAAAGTGTTCTGTCCCATAAATTCATTCTAAAACTCTATCTCTCCTGTTTCACATACAATCAAATTGTTCTTTATTGTCATTTTCAAATAAAATATTTCCCTTTTGTTCTTCTGTATTGGCTGTCACAGCACTTATGACCCACATGAAGCATGACATTGTTCTTCATTCACAGAAGTTGCACTTCTGAGATATTTTTAGTTTTGTTTTCCCCCAAGGGTTTGTAATCTTGTGCATTTCAGGTTTTCTGTAACATAAGTGGGACAAAAAATGGCAACTGTGGGAGGTTCTGTCCCTCTTGGGCTATTTTAAGGAAGAAATTAGAAACCTTGAGCAAGAATTGTTTGGTATCAGAGAAAGTCTGATGCCAATGTCATTTTTCTTCCAGGTAAATTTGTAACTGAGACATTATTGGACATTTCTAGAAACAAATTTTGGAAGATACTCCTTGCTTTGGAATTACAGAGATCAATAACAGTGAGGAACATGTACCTGTGGCTGTTACTCTGCCTACTCATGCCTAGTCCCAACCTGTATTACAGACCAGGAACCATCAGTTCAGGTCTCTATTGTGCAGAAGTAGTCTCTGGACCATCTCAGTGGGCTATAGATGGATAAGAAACACAGAGAATGGGATAAAGAGTCTTTACCAGAAAAGAACACGCCAATAGGTTACCAAGTACCAAATGCTCGGCCCTGAAAACATATCCATCCAAGTAACATTATACAGATTAAGCAGGTAGTATTTATGTCTTTTTAAGTATTTATGTGCATATATATACTTACATGCATGTAACAACAAATAATATAAAAAGAGACCATGACATTAAAAGAGAGAAAGGAGGGAATACACTGGAGGCTAGGGATGAAGAAAGATGAAGGAGAGATGATGAAATTATATTATAATTGCAAAAAATAAAAGAATGTTTTGTAATGGAGTATAAACATTTCCTTCTAAACTCTTTCCTCAGTTCTGTTTCATCCCTGCACTTGTATTTTTTATAGACAAGCTACTTTATGACCACTCTGATGAGGGTCTGTGACAAGAAGAGGCATAATGTGCTTCATTAGCATTTTATTTAACACTGTTGAAATTTCTACTGTTGAATAATCCTACAACATACATACCAGCACTTAAGCCTCTAAGTTAGTTTCCAGGCTGTGTCTGAATCATTAAAATTCATTACAACCAATAAGTGAAACATGGAGTAAGTCTGCCGATAGATACTTTCTAATTACCTTTTATCTTTAGCAAAGAGAGGGAAAGAGGGAGAGAAAAAGAGAGAGAGGGAGGAAGAGAGAGAGAGAGAGAGAGAGAGAGAGAGAGAGAGAGAGAGAGAGAGAGAGAGAGACTGTGGGTGAGCCAAGAAGAGTTATGCAGTTGGGGAGACATCAAGCCATATATGGTAACAGGGTTATAAATCTCAAAAGGCCTGTGATGAGGTTGCCAACTGGTATAGCTGACACTGGAGGAAACATCGATTATTAGTGGTGTTTCTCCATCTGGCGAGCAGCCACATGCACAGAACAGTGATCAAGTCATACAGTCAAAGTCAAATGCAGATTGAATCCCTACTGAGAGCACATACTCTAAATGTTTAGGTTTCTTGGTAACAGAGCTGTTACCCACTTCCCTATAAAACTATAATGTTTTAAAAGCCCAAGATGAGTTTTTTCATGAGTATAAGATTCTTTTAAAGTAAAATGCATTTAAGTTTCCCATAAGATGCATTGTTAAGTGAGTAAAAAAAAATCTTTCTGCCAATGCAATTACAAGAGATGCTTAACTATAATGCAGAGGATAAAATTAGTCCCTAGGAGAGTATGAGTTTGCTGACAATGAATATTAGAAAGTTAAAGAGAAGGAATGAGCCTTGAAAGAAGTATTCAGAAATGCTTCCATTCTTATCAGGTTCAAATAATAACAGCTGAGTTAGCTGCATGGCTCCCTGGATTGATTATTCTGAATATTTGTAGATATATGTATATGTACATAGACAGGGGAACAGCTTGTGCCGTGCTTTCAGTATGGTAAACAAAAGCCACTTTTAGTAAATTTTCAAATTATCTGGAACTTAATGGACTTAGTTAAAAAATATAAATTCCCACTTTCTACTTAAAATGCATCCATTGGTGCTAATAAAAGAACTCTCTATTTGCATTTTATACTCAATGGAGTATAAATTGCTTCAGGAAATTAAGATGTTCATATATTCAACGTAACAATGGCTTTTTTACCTTTTCTAAATAGTAGAAATTGGTTATCAAGAGGAAATATACTCAAAACCTGTTTTAAAATGAAGTAATTTAATTTAAAGGATTTATTTTATTTTTAATTGTGTGTATAGGGAGCATGCACACATCTGTGCAGTTGCCCACAGAGTCCAGAAGATGGCATCCCAACTGGAATTACAGGTGTTTGTGAGACAACCATGCAGCCACTGGAAACCAAACTCTGGACCTCAGTTTAGCTTATCTGTGTGAGCCATCTCTGCAGCCTCATAACTTTATGTTTTAAATTCAGTTTTTGCTAAGAATTACTATCTTATTATTTTTATTTATTCATTTATATCATTTCTGAAAACCTAATTATTTATATTAAGAAAAGTTTATGAGCTAGTCTAGTAAATGCTAGTTAATATTCAACAAAATAAAGGAGAATGTTAAGACTTGTCATTTTAAACTTCATCTGTCCTTGGGTTTTCAAGAACTAGAGAATTTACCACCATATTCTTTTAGATATGGGGCTGTGGATTTCCTTACTGAAAAACTAAAAATTAGGTAAAATTTTAACCTCAATAACTCTTATTGTAGAAAAATTCCTCAGTGATCAAACTTCTTTTTCTTGGTATCTTTTTCAAAGAGGCAACTCAGCCATGAGGACATATATAACATGTAACATAATATAGACTGAACAGGTTGTATTTATATATACATTTATACATATATAGCAAAAGTCCAAGAGAAAAAGGCCAAGTTTTAAGATGGAGCAATGGAGAGTTTGGAAGGGAAAATTGGGTAGAATAGTTTAGTTATAATTAAAAAAAGACACATTATTTTTTAAAAAGCAATTCTTCATGTAATTATTTTGGTGGCTCTGTAAATACAAGCTCTTTTAAGGTGTTTTAACTGTATGAGTGTACTATGATACTTCCTTGTTAAGGTAGGTTCATATGAAGAGTTGAATTTGCAGCATGTAAATCAAAATCAGCAGAGCAAAAAGTTATCACACAGAAAGAATTCCAAGAAATGGAGACCCTCTCCTTGAAGACCGTCACAGTCTTTATGGCTGGTGTCTGGAGTCCTGACTGGGGTGAAAAGGAATGAAGAAAAGACAGAATCACATATACACACAGAAAAGCTGTTGTCAGATGGGCTGTGTGCACTCTGATGGAGCGGCACCAACTACAACAGCAACACAGAGACTCCTTGTGTTTATTAGGTAAACCTTAGCACACAGGAATATGTTCAATCCATATTATGCTACCTGTATATATGTTTTCAGGTCTGAATTGCCTTTTTGAACAAGATATCAGGAAGAGGAAGTTTGATCAATGAGGAATCTTTCTACTTTCGCTCCCTGCAAAAGACCTTCATGGCCATCATTCTTTCTACCTTTCCACAACTCATATTCCTAGATAACCACTTATCTGCTTTGTGCTACTTTAGGTGAGCCTTATCTTTAAAATGGACTAATAAAGAACTCTTGGTCAATGTTCTATTATTGAGACCTCATGACCATGGCAGCTCTTCTAAAGGAAAGTATTTAATTGGGGCTGGCTTAGAATGTCAGAAGTTTAGTCCATTGTCAACATTGTGGGGAACATGGAGGCATGCAGGTAGACATGGTAGCTGAGATTTCTACATTTGGATCCACAAAGAGCTAAAAGAGAGAGCCACTGGACCTGTCTTGGACTTTTGAAATCCCAAAGCTCACCCCTAGTGGCACACTTTCTCCACTAAGGCCATGTCTCATAGTCCTTTCAAATAGTGCCACTTCCTGTTGAGTTAACATTCAAATATAAATCCTATGGGGAGGTTATCTTATTCAAACTATCATAGTAATTTTTTTGTCTGACTCATTTTACCTAACATCAATATTTTGAGAGTCCTTGGATATGCATCTCTCAGTAATTCATCTCATTTCTGAGTAATATGCCACTGTGAACCATCTATTTGGGTGGTTTTCAGTGTGAGACACTGATATAAAAGCTGCTACGATTACTCATGCTTCAGCCTTGGTATACACATATACATCGATCTTTCTCAGGCACAAGTAAGAGTCAAATAGTGGGCATATATTTTTAAAGAAATGATCTAGATGTCTTTCAGAATGGTAATATATTTTACACAATCAAGCAGCATATGAATGCCCTTTCCTTCAAAGTCATCAATACAACTTAATGTGTCAATCTTGTATGAAATTTCCCTTCCAATAAAGGACTCTTGTTATGTGCTGTGATTAGTTTGTATGACACTAATGCCTAGATCTGTTGAGCATATTTTCATGTCAATGTGCCATCCCCACATTTTAGTTGGTAAAACATTTGCTCCACATTTAAGGTGGCTTGCTTGTTCATATTTGTTGTCATTCGCTTTATATACTGAACATTAGAACTTTATGATACCCAAGAATTCTTTATGAATTTCTAGAATTTTTGCATATTATTATAGTATAGGCATTAACCTTGTTGCTTATATAGAAAATATGCTTGGAATATAAAGTTATCCTTTCTCTCCAAGGCACAGAATATCTTTGCTTTTTTTCAGGATGAGCAAAGTATTTCTTTTTCCACTTTGGGAAAATGTACAGCTGGTTCGTCAGCAGTATCTTTAGAAGGTCATGGCTTCCTCAGCTAAGAGACCCTTAGTGGTCAGCACTCCCCATAAACACTTTGACAGGGCTCTCTTGATTTGCTTATGGAGACAAAGAAGAAACAATGAAGATCTAAAGCTCATTAAGAGCTTACAATTAGGTTAAAATTTCAGATTTCATCTAGTTCTTAGCCCATTCTCATATACATTGTTTTAAAATAGCCCTATCAGTCTTTGGCTCATATTATGGTTATGATCATATTATGGTTTATTTAGAGTTTTGGCCTTTTTTATTAATATATGTCCATTTCATAGTCTTTTTCTCTTTTGTCCATGGTGTCCATTTCTCTTTAATCTAGACTTTGTCAAAGTTTGCTTTTCTTTCTAGATAACTGAATTGGTGTCTTTAATGCCTTAAATTTCCATGGCAAACAATATCCTGAGGCTTCTTCAATGTATGTAACAATGAAAATAGCTAGGCTATCCCTTGTCTATTCACTTAAAAATCTATATTGTTTCTATTTCAGTTACAGTGCACTGGTTTATTTTTAACAACATAACTTATATTTTCTAGCTTCTATTCACTTCTGTTTGATTTTCAATTAATATCAAGCACTATGGCTTTGATCTTGTTTGTTGCCAAATAGCTTCCTATTCTCAAAAGTATTCTTGTGCTTCAGAAAAGTTACCTTACATTTGATTCATGCAGTTATGTTTAATCTGTTATCATGTATACTAGATATAACAGCATTTTAAATACACCTAAAAGATGAACTTTGCTAGATTAGACTGGTGGAGTGTCTTTTGCGTAGCTAGACCTAGCCCTGATGAGGACAGAGTGACATGGTTCCTGCCCCTGGGACAGGGCCCGGGTGTGAGCTTCCACAAGTGTCGATGGTCTACTGTGGGCATGAGGCTTGTTTGTGTAATAATGCAGATATTTTCTGGACCCACTAGCAGTGGACCTGTTAATTAGAAACAGCAGGAGTTGAGGGTATGCCTATGTCTCAACAAAATGGTAAACACTGGGACCTTCAAATCAGTCCTTTTTAATGTTCCTAGACACATCTTCTCTCAGAACCCCTCTCCATGTTGAGGTTGGTCCTTCGCAGTCCTTGGTGGGGCAGTTATGGAAACAGGATGGCTAAGTGAAGCGGAAGAACATTTAATGTAACATTTTTTTTAGGGGGGGGGAAAGATATTGAGAGGAGAGTGTCCCTATTTTATATTTTAATAAGCTGTGCCTAAAAATTAAAATCATGCTTCCTGCTAAAAGAAATTTTTTCACTGCATGCTGCAAAGAACATAAGCTAGCAAAAACTCTCAGCCCTTTATGAACAGGAAGAAAATAATTGAAATGCTATGGGCCTATTTGTTCAACTTAATTTTGACTTCACTCATTAGGGACGAAACCTAGTTGCTTTGAGCCATTTTGTAAACTCTAGTACTGGAGAGTATAATTTCCGTTACGTGTTTATGAAGCATTAACTTTGTATAATTGCATGAAAAAAATGCTCAGCAGATGTGTGTTGGCAGCAGTACCCCATAGGATTCCCTAATATAGGGCAGTGTTCAAATTAAGTTCAATATTTGAAAGAGATTAAAATATGTATGCTTTTCATGCCAGAAATATGAATAATTAGAGTGTGTAAGAGATATCAGAAATAAAGGGAAAGTGAAAAAGATTACCCTTCAGTCTATGAGAAACCTATAATTTAAGGTATGATGCCATTCATTTGCTTGTAGAAGAGGTGATAATAATGGGCTGTGTTTCACAGCAATTAGAGAACTTCCATCACAGGCATCCACATAGCTGATTCTATGAATTCTCTCAACCTCTTGTCTTGATACATATATTATTGAAAGCATCTGTTGAGTTTCAAAGACAGAACAGCTTATTTAAAGGGCATGGCTATGTATCTAACATTTCTCATTTTCCCAGTTTATGTCAGAATGTTTCAACTTAATAATCACATGAGAAACAAGAATATACTTTATTATATAACAAAATAGTAGCAAATTCTAGCTCTACATATTTTATTCAAAATCCAGACCATCAGTGAAGATTATGTGTTGTCTGCTCTGTTGTTGAGGTTGTAGTTGTTGCTGCTGTTATTGTTGATTCCATTCACATGGGGGAAAACTGGTAAAAGGTTTTCTTAAATACACAGTAAACTTTATTATCAAGTAGTTCCCGTACAAGCTTTCATTAACAACCAACTATTTATGAAAATCACAGACAGCAGTTAACATTTTAAGAGAGCAAAGGGCTACATTAAGTTTGGGTAGCACTCCAGTTAGGGAAGGATATTTATAAGTCCAACATCTAAGATAGAACTTTATGAAAACTTCAAGATATGGACACTTGTGTGAGAAGGTCAAAAAAAAACTAAGACATTACAGTAAGAATCCCACAAAATCTATGCAAGTATAAATGCTCAAATAAATGAAAGTAAGCATACACAGAGATTTCACAATGTCATGCAGTGTCAATTCCAAAGAATTAAACTCCAGTATTGTATGAGTTCACCAGGAACAAACTGTATTTGTTCTTTGTGTGTTTGAAAGGGAAGAAGACCAGAAGGGCAGGAAGACAGGAATATGAGGTCTTCAAAGGCTTAATGAAGATGTCTGGCTGTTCAGCATGAGATGACCAGAAAAGTTAACATTAGGAATGACCTTGGAGAAAAAAAAACTCATCCTTGCTTATTTTACCTGGGGTAGGCTCAGAGTCAATAACACCAAATAATGCAAGATGGTATGTATATAGTTAAAGAAATGTGTGAGGAAAACAAAAGACTGATGAGGTCATGAGCATTATTCAATTTAAGCAGAAAATAACAAAGGAAATATTTGCTTTGCTTATTTTCAACATTATCTGTATTTTTTTCTCTTTTCTTTTTGGCATCCCATGCCAAGGATACTATTCAATGCAGCTCTCATCAGGGCGTAGTCTACCAGTCTTTTCCATTTATTTATCTTTAGAACCATCTAAACATGTTTTAAAGGCAAAGAATATGAACCTCTTAGGAATGTGTGCTTGGTACTGGTAACATTATGAGCTGCTTTACTTATTTGGTAGCATTTATGTAGCTTAACCTAATATGCCACAATATCCATAGTATTGACATTTCATCATTGGTAAATCAAAATAGACAAGTAAAGAATACTGAGAGTGGAAGAACTAGTCTTCCTCGGGGAAGGGCTCACTAATTGGTTATCCAATACCAATCGTCAGTCTCGAGAACATGCATGAAAATAACATCATAGAGACTGAGCACATTTTATGTGGGGATATATGGGTATAAATGTATATGCCTTTAACTTCAATTAATGAAAAAAAGAGATTGTGGATTTGAAAAAGAGTAAGAAGTGGTATGAAGAGGGTCTGGAAGGAATAAAGGGAAGGAGAAATGTAATTTAACTCAAAAAAGAGAAACAAATAGAATGCAGGGAAGATGTACAAAGTTTTCATGTTGTGTTATATGTCAGCTTCTCCCTCCACTTATGTATAGTTTAATTGAACTCAGCAAGTGAGAAGCTTTTAAGAAAATTGTTCTTATTATACAGAGTGAGGTTTAATAAAGAACTCAAATACATTTTTGATTCAGAAAAATAACAAAGTATAATATGTTAGGTGAAACACATGACTGTTATAGATAGATATTACTTATCTATCTCCTAATATCATATTTCAGTTTGTATTTGAAAAACTAGAACACCATTCATTATAAGTGTCTTCAGCAGCAAATTAACTTTTTCCAGGTAATCATGACTACTACTATCATCATTAACTATGGTGGTTTGAGTAATAAATTTTTAATACTAACAGCTGGTATATGTCAAGGAATCACCATGCAAGAGGCATTCTGATTCCGACTCCAGGGGTATGGACTCATTCCATCCTTATAATAATTCAAGGAGCATCAGCAGTACACTTATAAATTAGGGCGTCTTTGAATTGAAAAAAAAAAAGAAACATTTTTTCAAATGACTTTTTAAAATATAAAGTCTGATAGAATCGTCCTTTTGGAGGAAAAAAAACGTACAATTAAATAATTGAACTGTGTTGTCTTTGATGATATCTCACTTTTCCTTCCTATGTCTCAGCCTCCTTCTATGGGGGGCTCCTAACAGACGATGGAGGGAGGGGACACAGAAACCAAGGAAAAATCAACTACTAAAGCTTAGATTTTTACTTCCCCACACCACCTATAAAAGTGGTAAAGTCATATTTGCCTTGGCAATCCAGAAAAACTCATATTTCTCTGTCTCTGCCTCTGTCTCTGTCTCTGTCTCTCTCTCTTTCTCTCTCTGTCTCTTTCTCTCTCTCTCTCT
>NW_022196905.1:56257026-56282616 GCF_008632895.1 Mastomys coucha | reverse complement strand
TCTCTCTCTCTCTCTCTCTCTCTCTCTCTCCTTTCTTTCTCTCATTACTCTCTTTCTTCATCTGCATTCCTAGCTTTGACTGAAAGTATAGCTCTAGACACAAGGAAGCACCCTGCTAAGGAGCACATTCTTCCCTTAAATATGGAGCATTCTGTTTTTTGTTTTGTTTTGTTTTGGTTTGGTTTGGTTTGGTTTGGTTTGGTTTGGTTTGGTTTGGTTTGGTTTGGTTTGGTTTTTTAAGACAGGGTTTCTCTTAAAACAGTTAAGCAATTCGCACGAATACATTTGACTTGACACCCATTATGCAAGGTTCCTTCTGTCATTACTACTAGAAACAGTAAAGATATTGAAGTAGGAAACTTTAAAATGGTTAAGATTAAAACTGCATATATATGTTGCTTGTCATATATGTTTGATATAATCAAGTTGCATAAATTAGCCACCAGTCAACCATCATTAATATGGAGAGAGGGTTTATTTAATCAGTGGTTGCACAAATCAGATGAACAGTGAACAGGGCAGTAGGAGATAGATCATAGTAGAGAGTGGTGAGAACCTGAGCATGTACAGTCTTCCTGAATTGGGTGCTTATGACTCAACTCCAGCAGAATTTTGCTACACAAGAATGGTAGTTCTGTGCTGCCAGATTTTCTCATTTATAAAAGAAGCCGGAAGTCATATTTTTCAAATGAAATCATCCTTACTTTAAAGTGTTGGCCAATTTCTCCTTCCTTTTAAAAATATTATTCAGGCTGTTCATGCCTTATAGTGGATGGCTATTAATGTCAGCATGTGGGAAGTTTTGTGGCAGTTTGCACTCTATTTGCAGAACTTTGAAGTCAACTTTTTATAAATAAAAACTGAAGGCACAGTGCCACATCAATTCATTCATGTATTGGCTGTGGCCCTATTGCTCTAGTTGGTAGGGTTAAGTAACTGTGGCCAAGATTGTATGCTCTTTAGAGCCTTTAATATACTCTTTTATACTCCTTAGTGTAATATAGTCTTTATAATATATATAGTAGATATATTTAGTAAAATATAGTCTTTAATACTCTTCAGACCCTTTTAGGGAGGTATGCTGACCCATGTATTAGGCAAAATAGTAATTTACACTGCTAAGTCTCTAAGCCTCATGAAATCATGACTCCTCAATTATACTTGAGTCAATGAGTACAAGGTAAAAAGAACCATAGTGCTGGTGGTATTGATTTCTAATGCAGTTTTGTCCAAAGTATTTCCCTTAAGCAAAGTCTATCTTGTTGCTATGGCAACAGTTGCACAAGGCTATGTAAAGAGAGGGGGGGGGGGAAGGCATCAAAAATACATTAGAGCAGAGAAAAGGACAGCAAGGGCTTGTGATTGGGTGTTGGCTCACAGGGAGAGCATTTTCTCCTACTCCTCCACAGGTGAGATAGCTGCATAGGACTCTGAGTAGCCTAGCTCCTCCAGTAAGCCACCCCCTACCTCAGGCTCTAAAAACACCATCTGTGTGGACTGAGGAAACGATTTCATAAACAAATGAGTCATATGCCAGAGCTTTTCACTTGTCAGTAGTGTATATAATGGGTTCATGGAAGATTATAAAAAGATATCAATGTTAGATTTCAGTTGTCTTATCCTAACTGTATGCCAGTCCTATTTAATTTGGTGGTCCCAATGATTCTGATGAGCCTTGGCATTTATCATTTCATTTGTAGCTATTTAAGGCAGCAGCTAGGTTCCTGTTAAAGCTAGTGTTAGCAATGATTTCATTATTTCAAGTGAGATGTTCCCAAGTCAACCTCAGTGTCACCTGACATCATATCCACTACAAGTCTTTCTCGGGGGTTTTCTGTCTTACTCATTCCTTCCCTGCCCCCATCTTGTCACCATCTTAGAGATATCCTTTCTCCATGTTTTCCTGCTTAAAATATGATCTCCATTCAGCAGTCAGGAATCCATCCTAATATAAATATGAGAAAGGTCACTCACTCTTTAGCCATGAAAAACTTCAACAGTATCTTCTCTTAAGCTCTTTTGAAAATGTAAAAAAACGCTCCCCACAGCTAAGGAATTCACTCTCTATGCCCTTGCAGTTACAGTCTCCCACTCCTTACCCCTTAACTCTCCCTAGCCATGCCTGTTACCTTCTTATTTTCAGATGCTCCCGAAGGCTTAGCTCCTATTTGCCCTGGAGATTTTGGATATCATTTTTTATAAATCCAAATTTAACTCTATATTTTCTCTGTTTCATCTTTAAGTCAAGTCACAACCTCAAGGTCACTGGGTTGCTTATTTTCATTTTTTATCAGTTTGACACAGATTCACCTGAGAAGGAATAATCTCAGTTGAAGATCAAGAATTGACAAAAAAAAAATGAGACCTCATAAAATTACAAAGCTTCTGAAAGACAAAGGGCACTGTCAATAGGACAAAACAGCAACCAACAGATTGGGAAAAGATCTTTACCTACCCTAAAACTGACAGAAGGCTAATATTAGATATATACAAAGAACTCAAGAAGTTAGACTCCAGAGAACCAAATAACCCTATTAAAAAATGGGGTATAGAGCTAAACAAAGAATTCTCAACTGATGAATATTGAATGGCTGAGAAGCTCCTAAAGAAGTGTTCAACATCCTTAGTCATCAGGGAAATGCAAATCAAAACAACTCTGAGATTCCACCTCACACCAGTCAGAATGACTAGGATAAAAAACTCAGGTGATAGCAGATACTGGAGAGGTTGTGAAGAAAGAGGAACACTACTTCATTGTTGGTGGGAATGCAAGCTGGTACAATCACTCTGGAAATCTGTTTGGTGGTTCATCAGATAACTGGACATAGTACTACCTGAGGACTCAGCTATACCATTCCTGGGCATATACCTAGAAGGTGCTCCAACATGTAATAAGGACACATACTCCACTATGTTCATACCAGCCTTATTTATAATAACCACAAGCTGGAAAGAACCCAGATATCCTTTAACAGAGGAATGGATATAGAAAATGTGGTAAATTTACACAGTTATTAAAAACAATGAATTCATGAAATTCTTAGGCAAATGGATAGAATTAGAAAATATCATCCTGAGTGAGGTAACCCAATCACAAAAAAACACACATGGTATGCACTCACTGATAAGTGGATATTAGCCCAGAAGTTCAGAATACCCAGGATACAATTCACAGACCGAATGAAGCTCAAGAAGAAAGACCAACGTGAGGATGTGTGGATTCTTTGGTCCTTCTTAGAAGGGGGAGTCAACACCCATGGGAGGAAATACATATGCCCATACAGAGACAAAGATTGGAGCAGAAATGGAAGGAAAGACCATCTACTGACTCTCCTACCTAGAGATCCCTCTCATATAAAATTACCAAACCCAGACACTATTGTAGATGCCAACAAGTGCTTGCTGACAAGAGCCTGATATAGCTGTCTCCTGAGAGGCTCTTCCAATTGTCTGACAAATACAGAAGTGGATGCTCAAAGCCATCCATTGGACTGAGTACAGGGTCCCCAATGGATGAGCTAGAGAAAGGACCCAAGGAGCTGAAGGGATTTGCAGCCCCATAGGAGGAACAACAATATGAACCACCCAGTATTCCCAGAGCTCCCAGGGACTAAACCACCAACCAAAGAGTTTCTCCCTGAGGTCCTGACTTGACTTCCCTCAGTGATGGACTGTGTCCTGAAAATGCTAACCAAATAAACCCTTTCCTCCCCAAGGTGCTTTTGGTCAGTGCTTTATCACAGCAAGAGAGAAGCGAAGTGGGGAAGTACTCTTTCCTCATTATATTTCAAGCTTATGCTTCTTCCTGCACTCTTTTTGTGCAGTCTCATCATATGGACCTTATCACATGGCTATGTGTTTACTAACTTTCTGTTGAGTGAAGAAAACTTCTTGTTTTATATATTTTCCAGCGTACCTAAGCAAGGAATTATTAGAATATATACCCAGTGTTTACAGCACACCTAAGCATAATAGATTATATACTCAGTGTTTACAAGCTCCGTTCATAAAAAAAATTAGTGACTAAATATAAATCCCCAGATCAAATAATTAATATTTTTGTTTTCTTTGATTTTCTTCTTTGTTTGTATGATTTTTAAGACACTGGAGAACATAGTAACAGAGTAACAAAACTGTTCTCCACAGCCGATGGAAACAAACACAGAGACTCATAGCCACACAGCGAAACTCAGCCCTACATTGGACGTCTCCATCAAATCCCTCCACTCTTCTTCACAAGTGTGTTAAATTGACGAGATTATTGACATGTAAATAAATTGACAAGATGTGTACATTTACATGGGACATTTATAAAGAGGCCAGAGAGTACGTATAAGACAATATTCCTTTTCTACTTAACTATCTTATATAGAATCAGTTTACAAAAAATTACAGGATTTATTTTGTATCTCATGGTTATATAAGATCAAGTGAAAGAACATTTATATAATATGCTGTGTTAATTTAAATACTTTTTATTTTTTATAAAGTAGGTTTATTTTCTCTATTTTTTACAGTACTTTGTGTGATATCAATATAAATATGAAAATAAAACTGGTAACAACTACAATATATAGCTTTTATATAGTTATTTCATGTGTTATCTATGTCAGTATAATACATTTTCATATATTTTTATATTCAAAATAGTCTTAGTGGGATTGGATCACACAGTAGAAATTTTGGTGAGAAGTTTACCTAGAGTGATGACATGAAAAATCCGCAGTGAGGATTTACTTTAGGTAGGGTCCTAGAATGCATGTGCTTTATGATATTTTTTGTCAGTCAGTTCAGACAGCTCTTCATTCTCCTCATCTTAAATGTTCCATCCTTACTCCTTCCTGTTCCATTTAACATGTTACCTTTCAGACATTTTGTTTAGCTTATTAGCTTTTGAGTATCTGAATAGTGGTGATCCCACTTTCTCTTTCTCTGTTTCCTTTGAGTATTTATTTAGTAGTCATTTTTATTCATTGCGAATTTCATGCATGTATACAATGAAACATGATTGCATACGCCTCTGAGATCAACTTTCATCTTCCCCCATACTCCCTCCTGCTCATCCCTCCCAAACTTCTTGTCTCTTTGTGATAATTCTGCCCAGTTGCTATCAATCTTCAATAGCCTCTCAGTAAGGTATGAGGTCTGGAGTAGATCTCCCCCATCTGTGACAGAATTTTGGCTTTCTTGTCCTAGTACATGTTTTGTGTAGGCAACTATAACTATCATAAGTTTTGATTCAATAACAATATTTTTTTCTAGTAGTATGTGTGTATATATCTGTGTGTGTATGTGCGTGTTGTAAGTATGTGATTTTTTTACTAGTCATGACATCATTAATTATGTTTTTCCTTCAAAATTTATGTTAAGGAGATAATATATATTTTTAAGTTTTCTAAGCAGTGGGTAAGGATGTTACTCAATTTCTAAATTAATAACAGATTCCCAGAGAAAAGAGCATCAAAGGTGTGATTTTGGTAAAAAGATTAAAATTTAAAATTCATCACTTCTCAGACTTTTGGCTAAGATCAAGTATAAAATTTAGGACTAACTTGTGTCCTGTACAGTTTTCCTATCTTAAACTCCTCAGAGTTTATCTCTTATCTTAACTGGCAGTGGCTTTCCACAACAATACACAAGCACAAATACACACATACACACACACACACACACACACACACACACACACATACACACAAACACAAAGACACAGAGAAAGACAGAGAGTGAAAGACAGACAGAGAGAGAGAGAAGAGAGAAGAGAAGAGAAGAGAAGAGAAGAGAAGAGAAGAGAAGAGAAGAGAAGAGAAGAGAAGAGAGGAAAGGGAGAGAGAGGAGTATTTGGCAATGTATTGAGACAGAGACACTGAACAAGTCTTTTTTCAAATATTTTATTGACCAGAAAAGGTTATTTGAAAGTCAATTAGAAAGTTAATGATAGAAATCCCCTGGAAGCAAGTCATGAAAAGCAACTAAAAATGCTTTCAGAGCAGTGAGGCTTCTGAAGTGCCTGGGACACATCAGTTTTTAGATCACAAGCTACTTGTGACTCATAGCCCCAAAGCTCAGTATATCCACAATACAACTAACAGACCATATGAAAGTTAACAAGAAGTAAGGCCAAAGTGCCAATGCTTCAATCCCACTTAGAAGGGAGAACAAAGTAACCATGGGAGGTAGAAGGAGGGAGAGATCTGGGTAGGGAAGAGGAAGGGAAGGGAAAAAGGGGGACAGAATCAGGTATGGGAAGAGATAAGGGAGAAGTTCAGAGGGTCAAGGGAATGAATAGAAATATATAGGAGGGTGGAACCACTAGAAAGTCCCAGACACTAGGGATGTGAGAGACTCCTAGGACCCAATGGGAATGACCTGCTGAAATACCCAACAGAGCAGATAGATAGAACCTGAGGAGACCACCTCTAGTACATAGACATGGTCCCCAGTTAGGGGATGGGGCCATTAACCCATCTCAAAATCTTTAACCCAGAATTGTTCCTGTCCAAAGGAATTGTTCCTGTCTAAAGGAAATTTGGGAACAAAAAATGAAGAAGAAAATGACAAAAATGACAGAAGAAAAAGCCATCCAGTGACTGCCCCACATTGGGATCCATCCTATCTGCAGACACGCAACCCCAACACTATTGCTGATACCAAGAAGGGCTTGCAGACAAGAGTCTGGTATAGTTGTCCTCCGAGAGACTCTGCCAGCTCCTGACTAAGGCTGATGCAGATACTTACAGCTGACCATTGGACTGAGCCTGAGAGACCTCAATGGAAGAGTTAAGGGAAGGACTGAAGGAGCAGAAGGGGATTGTAACCTCATAGGAAGACCAACAATATCAACTAACTGGACCCCTCAGAGCTCTTAGGGACTAAACCACCAACCAAGAGTCCATGGCTCCCACTACATATGTAGCAGAGGACTGCCTTATCTGGTAACAATGGGAAGGGAGACACTTGGTTTTGTGGAGGCTTGATGCCCCAGTATAGGGGCATAATAGAGGGGTGAGGAAGGAGTGGGTAGGTGGGGATCACCCTCATAGAGGCAAAGAGGTGGGGCAATGAGGTGGGAGAAGTTACAAAGGGGAGACCAGGAAGGGGAACAACATTTGAAATATAAAATAAAAATAATTAATAATAACAAATAAAAAACAATTTGAAATTTTCGTTTGGAGCTAATTTGTAATTCTTAACACAAATTGTCTCAGCTACAGGTCCCCACTGACTAGGTGAAACAGTGGCACACTAGGTCCTGTGCCACAGGCCGGCCAGTCTGGGCCTCCCTCAACCAGCAGGAGAACAGGGTCCTAGTCAGGTCGGCAAGGAGTTGGCTAGAATGACAGAGTTAACACAAGAAGTACTGAGTCTGAGTGTATTTATACAAGGTAAAATTCAGGCTTATGTAGTATACAGAAAACAGGGCAGATGACAAAAGTAGCGTAGGCAGAAGATGGTCACATCAAGGTCAGTAAGATCAGACATCCATGTGCAAAGCAGAAGAGCAGTGGCACCCTTCCCACTGGGGCTATCTTGGCAACTAATTCTCTGAGTCTGTTGGAGGCAAGCACCAGGAAGTCCCATTCTAGCAGTTCCTGAGAATACCCTTAAGTGAGGGAAGCCCTTCAATTACTCTCTGTTATTTAAAACAATTCTGTCTTCTGTGGGACTGCTCTGAGAATTTAACTATGTTTACAGTTAGCAGTAATGCCTGACCTCTATTCCTAACTCTGAGGACACCCTGTCAGATAAGGCAGCTTCCTTGTGAGAAATTCCAAGCTAATGACAGCTTGGTAATAAATTAGGATATATTGGAATGCTGTGCTGGCCAGGGAACAATGTTTAATCTTAGTTTTAACTATTTATGAATCATTTCTTGGGACACCTTCATGCCTGAATAAGAAAGCATGTTGAATATTGGAAAGACTAATCTGGAACACGTCTGAGTTAGGAGATACAAGCAACTGACTGAATACGCAGGAGGCAAACTCCCTTTGAAGTCATATGCCTCTGGTCTGTGATCAGGCCTTCAAGCCTGACATGCAGACTTTACTGGAGTAGGTGAGTGGGCGTGGCAGCCCTGGTTTATGGAAGTAAAAGGGTGCCCTTGACATTTTGTTTGTTTCTGAACTTACTCCACACAGAATTCCAGAGTCCTCCTTTGTGATCCTGTTGACTGTTAGCCTAACCTGGTGGGAAGTATAATATGAAAAACAGTCACAAGTCAATATTTTCCTCAAGACTCAAGAGACTTTGGTCATCATGAGGACAGTTGTGAACAAAATGCTTTTAGTGGCAGGCTGCTATGAATAATGAGCCTATTGTCTAGAGCAGTAGTTCTCAACCTTCCCAACGTTAGAACTCTTTAATACTCTTTAATATACTCTTAATACTCTTTAATATAAGTTCCTCATGTTGTCGTGATTCCAACCATTAAATAATTTTCATTGCTACTTTGTAACCATAATTTTAGCTAATGTTATAAATTGTAAATATCTGTATTTTCTGATAGTTTTAGGAAACTATCAGAAACTATGAGAAGGAAGGGTCATTTGACCCCCCCAAGGAGTCATGAACCACAAGATGAGAACCACTTTTATAAAGCAATGGAAAACTAGTGATCTGCCTATGAGAGATTTCAATTGTTTTCTTATAAAATCCAGGAAATTTAGTCCAAAGCCAGGTTTTTAGCAGCTTCACTGTAAGACTTTAATCATAAAACAATATTTATATACTTATTTTTAAATCTGAGGTTCCAAGTAGCCAAAGTCCTTGTGCAATTTATTTCTCACTAATATTTTTATTCAATCTAATATATATATATGCCTATAATTATATACATTCATATGCACACACACACACATATATATATACATATATATGCCTATAATTACATACATTCATACATGCACACACACACACACATATATATATACATATATATATAGGCAACACTACAATAACTTGGCAGAATATATTTATATATTTATATGCATGTATCCATGTAACAATATTAAATAAATAACTTAAAGAAAATAAAGATTGTTTATGAAAGAAAGCAGATTTGAAAGTATAGGAAAGGTAATAGTAGGCAGGGGGACAGGATATAAAAATAGTGGGCTGAAGAGGATCAAAGTAGTTATGTGAAAGAATAATGAAACTCATTATTTTGAACAATTAATAAATGCTAGTAAAGCTGGGTGTGGTGGCGCACAAGTTTAAATTCAGCACTAGCCTGGCAAAGTTATCTGTGAGTTTAAGAGCAAGACAGCCAGGGCTCTGTTACACAGAGAAACCTGTCTAAAAATAAACAAATACATGCATACATACATACATACATACATACATACATACATACATAATACATATAACAAGTTAAGAAATAAAAAATAAAATTGGGGGTTCTTGTGTAAGTTGTGGTTTTATTGTTAGCAAAGGAATGATTCTATTCACTAATTTGAATTCTCGTGCAATTTATTTCTCACTAATATTTTTATTCAATCTAATTTTCTTTGAAATATATAGTTTTGCAATGATTTAAATGGACGGATTTGAATACTGATCTTTCCTGACCTATTACAGAGGATCTGGATGCAAAATTGTAAGCATGATGTCTTGCAGTTGGGGAACACACACAAGAAAGTGGGAGATTGATTGATTCTTGAATACAGCAACCTCCAGATGCACCCTGACAGTCTTTTAATTACATAATCTGAGAGGCTTACTGGGCCTAGAGTGAGAGAGAAAGAACTCTGTCAAGGAGTCGATTTAAAGGACACTTTCTCCTTCCTGATCTTGTTCTTTCTACGCTTGCGAAGTGAGGGATCTGATCATCAGGTGCTCCTCTGATTCTTGCACTATGACACAGCATCTATCAGAATTTCCCAGCAGAGACTTTGGTTTTTGAAGTCCTTGGTGTTCTTGAATGAGGGGATGAAGCAATTTATGAAAATGACACTTTCCACAGGCTCAGTCCTTGTGCCCACCTCATTCTGAGACCTGCATAGGACAGGCAGACACAAGTCTATTGAGCAGTTACTCCAAGTGCCTGCTTTTAGTGAGTACTGCTGGCATTTGGGTTCTCTGCTGGCTCACCATCTAATAGCTCAGATACTGCTAAGAAGTCAAGGGCATTAATATTATTTTTCTAGGCTTGCCTTCATGAATATTTCCTTCTATAAGAAGTAAATACTATTAATTCTTGTTTCAGAATTTGGGGGACTGAGAAGCTGATAAGCCAGGGCATTGTTGAATGTCATGCTCACGAAATATGGGCTTACCAAGGCCATATGAACATGCACTTGTTCTTGAAGGATATAATTCTAAATGTGTTGATTCCTTTCATTGTAGTTTATGAAGCAATTAAAATTTTGAATTATTATTTCTATGGAAACTTCTATCTGGTTCTATGAAACTTTTTTTTTCTACATCTGAGTGTCTTTATTAAGTAAAACTCCAGATCACTACTTAGCAAACCTGCATGAACTTTCTAGTACCAATCTTAACTTTACTTACACTAAAAAAGAGAGAACGTTATAAAAATAACACATTCACAGATATTTGGGCTTATCCATGGGGATTAGAGGTGTCAGAAGATGTTTGCTAAAAAATTAAGTAGCAGCTGCAAAAAGCTTAATTGCTGACACACAATCTTCCACTCCACAGGATATGCTTTTCACTCTCCTGCAGTTTGCTTTCTGTGGTTCTGATTTTTATTTGTATAAAAGATTATATAATGAATAGGAAAATATTGGTGTTCTAATGTTCCCATAAATCTTCTCCTTTAGGTCCTATCATTTTTTTAAAAACAATCTCAGACATGAAGACATCACCAAAATGATAGTGATAGACAAGAATGATAGAAAAATGTTAGAGGAAGCATAGTTGATAAGAAATCCCAGAATGCTTTGCTGTAACATTCACAACTCACTCTTTAGCTTCTCAAGGGCTTATGCTTGCCATAATCTTCTTTACTCTGCCAGGTCATCCTCTTCACCCACAGATTTTCTTCCATTTCTTCTTCACTAGAAAGTCAAAATTCTGTAGTATCACCTCTGCTCAAGATCAATAATTATAGAAAGGATCTTAGTGGAGTCTAGATCAACTTACAATGAATATCAACAGAACTGTTGGACTGAAAAAACAACCATTAAAAGCAATTTATGAGGCTGATTGCCATGAAAGCCAACATAAATAATTTCCTCACCGATTGTCCTGTGGTTTTAAAAAACAATCATTTTCATTTATTGTTAATTACATTGTGCATGTATTTGTTCTGTCAAAAAGAATAAAAACAGAATTATGAACTGTTAGATGCTTTTGTCTCCTGAACTCCTTTTTCCTATGATATAAAAATGTTTGAATTTCAGTTGCCCTGATTGTAACGTTTTCAACTACAATGCATCAAAACCAAGTATTCTGTGTTTTCTGATATCTTTAGTAGAACTTATTAGAGTTGCTCTATTTTCTTGCTGAGTCTGCAGTAAATGGCCATTTTGGAGAAAGGGCAGAGTCAAGTGCCGTCATAGGCCCCACTCATATTCTTTCTCATAGCAATACTTCCTCTTTCTGCACATTATCATCCTGGCTAAAGTCCTTATAAGTTTCTACATTTATTGAGAGTGAACATCGAGGCTTGAGTGTAGTATAGACTTTCAGGTGATGTAAGAAGATCGATCTATCATTATTATTATTATTATTATTATTATTATTATTATTCAGATGATTGGATCAAAATTTCTAATACTTACAACACAACAAAAAGATGAAACAGAAAAGCAAGGAGACACAGAAAAATAGGAGAAAGGCAGAGGTGATTAAATGCACAGGGCAATAAGGATGATGTAATAGTACAATAAGAAATCCCACACGGTAGTTTGGGAAACACTAGCAAAGGGACAGAAGGACAAAATTCCCAGAAGGAAGCACAGATATTAAGGCTACATTTCCCTTATTATTTTGTTTGTTCATTTCATCATCATCTGACAGGTTTTTATTGAATTCTTGCTCACTTCTGGCAGTGGACATGGCCCTGAGAATAGAGGAGAAAAGGAAACAGAAGTCCCCACTCTCGTGGACATGCATATAACTTCATAAATCATCCCATGGCTGTTTCTAAAAATTCTTCTCTTGCTTATTGTCTCCAGCCATATGAAGAAATCTCTCATATGTGATATAGCTTCATAGGAACATCCAGACAAAGGATTCCTGTAATCAAAGTGTATTTCACATAGCATCAATTGATAGATGATACAAGCAATATATTGTCACAGTTTTGAAAACTGTAAATTTGCATTTATTTATTTACCTGTTTGTTTTACCATCTTGTCCAGGCAGGGTTGAAACTAAAGATTTTTCTACTCTACCCCAGAACACTGGGATAATTGGTATATGTCACCATACTCAGTAAAGAAAACTATTTCCATTGTGAAATCCTATCAAAGAATTCTGAGGACTACGGGGGAAAGACAGTGTAGTGCCAGAATCCTTCCCTGGCAGGTTGGATATTGAAGGCCAGTCCGTCAGAGTTTCATAAAAGTTCATAACCCTGGGGAGTGAAGTTTATAAATCTGACTGTCTTACTTGTATACAACATGTTTTCCCTTGTTGTTTTTCAGAAAATTTAAATAATAATCATTATGAATGTTAGTGAAATGGAAATGATACATTCATCTTTAAACATGAGCAAAATTCTTACCAGATTCCTAAACTCAAAAGTAGACTTTTAATAGAAATTTCTAGTGTGAAACTGGGTCATTTGCATACTTTCTTTGACTTACATACCTAATTGCCAGAGAATTTGCATTTTCCTGTTTGATTTTGCACCACATCTAAGTCATCTACATATTTCAGTTAATCTACTTGCTGAAGATGGGTAAGATTTCCTATCCATAATTGGAATAAACTTCAGTTTCATGGCACTTCAAATAGAGACTTTTATAGAATCTAAAAACAAAATATTTTCAGAGTCAACTCATAACACTAATCAATCTTATTTTATAACAAGTATTATGTTTTTCTCAATGTACAGAAGACTGTACAGAGAGGATTAATAGTTAATAGTGAAAGTATCTTAATTCACATTTATATACAAGCTCAGAATGAACAAAGGATCTATAAATGTGGAAGCATTTTAACCTAGGTATTAGCATCAATGAGCCATGCATTATCTCTCAGTTCCCATAATATATTCCCTTTAAATTGGCTTTGACACTAATTCTCTAAATATAGAAATTTGAAAGAGTGATATGAGATTTTGAAGAGGTTTTCAATATATGTAATTAATATTCATTCAAAAATGTTCAAACCAGGTTCTTTAGAATCCTGTGCATTTGTGTGATAATGTCACTAAAAATAATATTAAATAAACATACTGTTTCTGTTACCTCATGTTCATTTGAGGCTATTTTTGAGGGGTTTGGCAATAGATGTGGTGTGTTTGCACACTTGTATGTGTGGACAGAGGTCTGAGGGAGATGTGACGTGCCTTGCTCTGTCACTTCTCCCTTATTCTCTCTGCAAAAGGGTCTGTTACATGACACCTAGGTTTAGTATTAGCATGTCTATGTTGCAAGTGCATTCACCTGCTTAAAGGTCTTTGCAGCCACTGAGTTTACTCTTTTGTCTTGTATAGATATTCAATATGAACTGCACATCACCCTCAGGTTAAGCATTAGGTTGACATCTTTCTTTTTTATAGCCAATCCCTTTTCTATTTTCTTAGACCATTTACTTAAGATAAATTATCTTCTGCAAATTCCTTTTTCGACCTTTTGAGACAAATCTCCTCCCAAACTCCGTCAATCTTACAGGACATACCTTTGTCAAGAGTCACACCATCTATGTGAAGTTGAATAATCATGGGAGACAGCACCCATTTCTGCCGTTATCTTTAAAGGGAGGAGATTAAATTTAGTATATGTCAGTTTGCCAATCACTTTGATCTCTACTCTCCAATATCTTCCAGTTCTTGTTTGCTACTTTCCTCCAATGATTAAAAATACTGCTGCCTTCCTTTGCCTCAGTGTTAAGTTAAATCTCTTCTGGTGGTGATAGTCTTGGGTAATTTCTTGTTTTCCTGTGTAATTCTCTCTGCTGCAATTTCTCTTTGTTAATCTTGACTGTAATATCTTTAGATTACTAGCTATATGCCCAATCTATTTTCTATCCATCAATACAGATTATCTCATTTAATTATTATAATGATCTACTTTTGATTCTTGATCTCAATTTATAGGTAGGGAAACAAAAGCAAGAGAAAAATAACAATTTTTTTTCCTAGAAACAATGTCAAATACTGGGAAAATGAGAGGAGGGAAGGAAGAGGAAGGGGAAAAGGAGAAAGGGAAAACAAGAGATGGGAAAGGTATGAAAAAAGGAATGGTGTGATAGAGGGCAGGAAGAAAAGTGGCAAAAGAGCAAGGAAGAAAAGGAGAGGAGGAGGAAGGGGTAGAGAATGTGGAGAGGGGTGATGACAGAGAAGACTATGCAGTCACTGTGTGAGTCTGGAGCCAATTCATACTGTCTTTTGTTGTAGTCAGCTCCAGAGAAAGAATATATGTAACTAAAACAGTAATCATGGAATAGTGGCCCAAGTTCTGTTCGGCAAACAGGTATGGTTTTATGGAAAGAAAATACGCCTTTATCTAGATGCTGCTCATGGTTAAGAAGAGAATAGAATTTATGTTTACCATTACCCTTTCTTCTAAAGTTTTATTCTTTTACAATAGTTAGTAAGTAAGTTCATGTCTCTGCATTTTGCATTTGTCGTGTCTACCAACTTTTCTTAAGCAAAGATATTCATGTAGAGTGGGGGCAGTTCTCAAGCACAAATGGTGTTTTTGTAGGTTTTGCTGCACCAAAATTGTGTGGTTTTAAAATGATTATTGGAACAGATTCTAGATTTATCTTTTTTTATTTAAATAAAAACTTATTTTAAACTTTTCTTCTTTCTATGAACATAAGACAGAGAAATGAAATTTATTTTTTTAGCTTCACCTGAATCCATGTCCCCCACTAAAGAGGGGTGGACATTCAAGGTACTTCCAGGGACCATTTCCCTTATGCTAGCATTGACTTATACCAGTGTGCTTCTGGAACCTCTGGAATCCCATACACTCCTTAGAGGTGATTGCAGTGGTTATAATCATATAAATCTCTAATTCAACATGGCTCAATGTGTTCCAGGTACTTTATCAAGTACTTTACATACTTGCATTATTTAGCTACACAATGAATTTATAAGATACTGCTAATGTTTGCATGGGATTTGAGTATGTCACTACAGTGTTCATATTTTGAAAGTTATGTATCCAGTATAGTGGAGTTGGAAGGCAGTGGAACTTTCATCAACTAAAACCCAGTGCCATTGTTTATGAGACTGGAGCACATCTTAGTTTCTATTGCTATTGTGACAAAATCCCTTGAAGGGAACAATTCAAGAGAAGGTTTGCATTCAGCAAACAATTCAAGAGCACAGTCCATCAGGAAGGGAAATCAAGGCAGCTGGAGCCTGAAGCAGCTGGTCACACCACATTCACATTCAGAAAGCAGAGAAAAATTGAAAAATGACAGTGCTCACTCACTTTCAGTCCAGGATTTTAGCCCCATGGAATAATGCCATCCACCTTTAGGATGAATCATTTCACCACAATTAATTCAATTTCTATAATCTCTCTCAGGGATAGCAAACTGATTCTAGATTCAGTCAAGTTGGCACTTAACACTAACCACCACAGAATACCACCTTCAAGGGAATTAAAGACTCTTGCTATAAAAATAGAAGGAAAAAAGAGAGAAAGAAAGAAAGAAAGAGAGAAAGAAAGAGAATAAGAAAGAAAGAGAGAAAGAGAGAAAGACAGAGAGAGAGAGAAAGAAAGAAAGAGAGAGGAGAGAGAGAGAGAGAGAGAGAGAGAGAGACAGACAGACAGACAGACAGACAGACAGACAAACAAGCAAGCAAATAATCTTAAATCCTAAGTTTCTTTGGCTTCCTAGGTCACTGGTGTTTTCTCATTTCTACCCCCAAAGCTGCTTGTGACATCAACCAATGTGATTTCACATATCTAGAAAATCTAACCAGAATCTTGAGTCCCAGCAGCTCTTCTGATTTTGATCTTTAATTTCTAAAACTCTGTGTTAGGTAATCAGTTTTGGTAACCTCCCTATACTGGAACAAAAGCTGAATGTTCATATCCATATGTCCTGCTTATGTTTGTGACAAATCTCCTTTTTTTAAACAAATTGATTGTTAAGTAACCCACAAATGTATTTTAAAATAACTATCACAAATACAATCACACACCCACACAAACATACACTTAACGATCATATTTTCTTGATATAAATGTATGCCAGTGTATATATAGCAACTGAACTACAATAGAAATAAGTAATTTCATACTTTATTTTTGTAGCTGATGAGCTGCAAAATTTAAATACTTCTTAAATTTTTATTGACATATATTTATTATGACTATATATGTACATATATATATATATACACTTATACACATACTTTTGTTTCTCTTTCACTCCTGCTGATCCTCTTCTACTAACTTTTTTCCCCTGCATATTTCATGCTCATTTTTGTGAAGCAATTAATGTCTTAGATTTTTTTTAATAGAAGTTATTTTATAAGAGCATGTACAGCTTATCATTAAATATGTCACTGAAGAAAATCTCTCTCCTCCAGTAATCTTTAATTGCCTCTAGTTTCTCAGGGAGGTTGAGGATTATTTTAGGAGAAAAGGACAAAGAGTGAGACAGAGAAATTATTAATGGAGAGGATGAGAGGAATAGTGAGAGAATGTAAGTGTGTGTATGTGTGACAAAGAAAAGGAGAGAGTATTAGTTTTGTGACATACTGGCTGAATATGTTTTCTCTGGATCTATGACATGTGCTCACATGAGGAACTCTTCCAAGGTAATATCAGTTGAAACTAATTTCCTTTTCCTTTATTGAATGATTAAATTGATATTTAATTTGATTCTTGAAAGAATTTTGACTACAATACCATCATGGTACTTTTTTTTAGTGCTTCCCATAGTCTTCTTCATAATTGTTCTGTATGTCATAATACCTAGAATATAACCAATAGTATATATGACCTATTTCTGTTTTTATATATGAAGGATGTATGAGGTAAATTTTATAGGTATCCAAAGACATTACAACTTTGATTTTCCCTAAGAACAGTGTGTTCTTATTGAACAATTTAATAAATCCAATAAAAAACAAACAAGGAGGACATACAGAGACAAAGTGTGGAGCAGAGATTGAAGGAAAGGGCATTCAGAGACTGGACTCCCTGGGGGTCCATCCTATATACAGTTACCAAACCTAGACACCATTGTGGATACCAAGAAGTGCATGCTGACAGGAGCCTGATATAGCTGTCCCCAGACAGGCTCTGTCAGAGCCTGACAAATACAGAGACAGATGCTCCCAGACAACTATTGGACTAAGTACGGGGTCCTCAATGGAGGTGTTAGAGAAAGGTCTGAAGGAGCTGAAGGAGTTCCTATAGGAGGAAGAACAATATCAACCAATCAGATCCCACAGAGCTCCCAGGCACTAAACCACCAACCAAAGAGTTCACATGGAGAGACCCATGGCTCCAGTCACATGTGTAGCAGAACGTGGCCTTGGACATCAATGAGAGGAGAGGCCCTTGATCCTTTGAAGTCTGGATGGTCCCAGTGTAGGGGAATGCCATGCTGGGGAAGCAGGAGTGTGTGGGTGACTAGGGAAGCACCCTCATAGAAGCAGGGGGAGAGGGGATAGGATAAGGGGTTTTTGAAGGGGAAACCTGGAAAGGGGATAACATCTCTTAAAATAACATTTCTTTCCACTGCTTTTTTTTTTCAGAATTATTAATTTTTAACACACGTTTCTTTTCTTTAGGGCCTGAGAAATTGTCCAAAGTATGCAGTGTTTCGATGAGTCCTTCCTTCTAAGCTCAACCAAGTTATCTATATAAGACTTCATTTGAGGGGCCTGCAAATATGGTTCAGAGGTTATGAGCGCTGATTGCTTTTCCAAAGGTCCTGAGTTCAATTCCCAGCAACCACATGGTGGCTCACAACCATCTGTAATGGGTTCACAGTCCCTCTTCTGGTGTGTCTGAAGACAGTATAGTGTACTCATATAAATAAAATAAATAAATCTTTAAAAAGAAAAAAGAAAAAGACCCTATTTGAGTTCTTTTGAGATTGGGTTACCTCACTCAGGATGATATCCTCTAGATCCATCCATTTCCATAAGAATTTTATAAATTCAATGTTTATAATAGCTGAGTAGTTCTCCATTGTGTAAATGTACCACATTTTCTGTATCCGTTCCTCTATTGAGGGACATCTTGGTTGTTTCCAGCTTCTGACTATTATAAATAAGGCTGCTATGAACATAGTGGAGCATGTGTCTTTATTACTTGTTGGAGCATCTTCTGGGTATATGCCCAGGAGTGGTATTGCTGGGTCCTCAGGTAGCACTATGTCCAATTTTCTGAGGAACTGCTAGACTGATTTCCAGAGTGGTTGTACTAGCTTGCAATCTCACCAGCAATGAAGTCATAGGGAGAAGAGGAAAGGGGCAAACGAGTGTGGGGTCAGAGAACCTGTATCCCACCTGTGTCTTTCGTTCTTGAAGCCTTTCTGTTATTAAATTGAATGCAACCCCTTGGACACATATTTCCCCATAGGTAAGAATTTTTCTGAGGTTTGTTTTTTACAGATTTATATTTACATTTCAACTCTAATGAAAGGTCAACAGAGAATGAGCTCATTGTGGTGACCTTGCCTCTCCTCCTCGCTGCCACTGGAACAATTTACTCAGACATTTTACTGAATACTGACCATCTAGACAAGTAAAGACTAGGGAATGACCTTTCCTGATTTTAGTTCCATTAACTAATTAACTGATGATTGCTGAATGCCATGATTTTATCTAAGGAATACTTAAAACCACGCTTCTGTTTAGACTGCTGGAAGGAAATGGTACATTCAGGAAAGTATTGCTTTATGAGAGTACAAGAAATAGAATAATAAACTAAAATTGAGAGTAGATGCTAGACATGGGGGAGAAATGCTCTGATACCCTTTGAACAGTAATAAATCTATGTTTTGCTTGGTGTGTTGCTGAAGGTGGATGTGTCACCTAACTGCTTGCCGTCAATCCTGTTTCTGATTGTACAGTACCCCATCATCACTGGGAGTTGGCTGCCCAGATAGGGTCAGATTTTCCTTCCATCCTGGAAGCCCAAGCTACCACTAATGGCACAAAGATGAGAGACGTGGTATAGAATCCTTCCAGGGGCAATCTTTTTATAAAATATGATTGCATCATTTTCTCATTTCTTTCCTTCTTCTAAACCACTGGTTCTCAACCTGAGGACCCCTTTGGAGTTGACTGACCTTTTCACAGAGGTCACATAAGACCATTCTGCATATCAGACATTCACATGGTGGTTCATGCCAGTAGCAAAATCACAGTAATGAATTAAAAATGAAAATAATTTTATGGTTGTGGGTCACCACACCATGACGAACTGTATGTATTAAAGGATTGCAGGAAGGCTGAGAAGCACCACTCTAAACTCTCCTGTATGCACCCGTTTGTTTTCAAATTCATGGTCTTTTTCATTAATTATTACACACATACACACACAAGTACATACACACAGAGTAATTTTATATTTTATTTATATTTTTCTATATTTCCTAAATATGTTAAAAAAAATCTCACATGAACTCCCTGCTCCTCTGATTTAAAATCTTTCTGCTCCTTCCTCTTCAGTGATCCTTGAGCCTTAGGTGCTAGAGTTGTATTAGATGTTCAATTGTTTTTTTCAGATTGATTGTACCAACAGCTCTCTAATTGGCCTTTAGAACCATTCACCAGGAGGAAAATCATGGCGCAACTGGAAACCTATCCAACTACCCTGGACAGATCTCAGAGGAGAACCTACGACTATCCCTAACTAAATTTCAAAATTGTGTCCTTGAACCAACAGATCAGGAGTCCTCATCCCACCTAGACATCATCTCTCTACAGCAGAAAGAGATGGTTAGACAAAACTACACCCAAACAAAGTGTAGCATTGCAGAGCCTGGTTCCAATGGATACATCTACAGAACACTCCTACCCCTAAGGCTCCCTGAGCATTGTGGAAGACTGGCTGTAAGAACTAGAGGATCAAGGAATTCTCTGAGACTGTGTCTCCCAGGAATATCAGATGCTACAGCCTTAAATCTCATCAACATGACTGCTAAAACAGAAACTGGACAAGTATAAAAACAATAGACATTCTGAAGTAGATGGAGGAAAGTACGCAAGACCTCAACCCTACACAAGAAACTACAGGAAACTAAGGAACACTGAAAGCAGGAGAAATTACCAGAGAAGAGCAACTGACTAGTTATCTAATACCAAGTCATCAGCCCTGAAAATATACACACAGGTAACACTATACTCATAGTATATATAATATACTTATTATATTATAGAGATATTAAATTATATAAGTATACTTATATTATATATAATTATATATATATAAGCATATGTCCACATAGTTGAAATTGATAAAAAATAAAAAGGCCATAAATTTGAAAAGAAGCCAGGAGGGGTATATGATAGTTTTTGGAGGTAAGCTACAAAAGGGGAAAATGATATAATTATAATCTCACAAATAAAAGAAATAATAACAGAACACTAAAACAACAATTGTAGCAAAAGCTCTAATGTTTTATTTAAATATTGACTCACTAATATTTTTTTCTGTAATGCATAAGGAAAGTCTGGGAGTGATGTTGAGAGAAATTTAAGGATACCACCCCCTTCCTTCTTTAATATCTGCCTGTAACAAAGACATATCATCTTTAAACATGTGCCTGGTCACGATCTTCTGCTTCACGGCACACCCATATACAACAGAGCTAAGGATTGGTGGACTTGAAACTCCTAAAACCTTGAGACAAAGCAGACATATATTCTTAAACTAGTATTCAGAAGGGGTATGTCAGGGAGCCTTAGGGAATGAGAGATGTCCTTATACCTCAGGCACTCAGCCACATGTGTTAGGACAGTCCATCTAGATGCTGTGTAGAGATAGTGAAGTGCCTCTGTTTAGGAAGGAATTTATTTTTATTTTTTTAATTTAATTTTTACTAGATATTTTCTTTATTTACATTTCAAATGTTATCCCCTTTCCCAGTTTCCCCTCTGAAAGAAACCCCTATTCCCTCCCTCTCCCCCTGCTCACCAACCCACCATCTCCCTGCTTCCTGGCCCTGGTATTCCCCTACATTAGGACAGAGAACCTTCACAGGACCAAGGGCCTCTCCTCCCACTGATGACTGACTAGGCCATCCTCTGCTACATATGCAGCTAGGGTCATGAGTCCCACCATGTGTACTCTTTGGTTGGTGGTTTAGTCCCTGGGAGCTCTGAGGGTACTAGTTAGTTCATATTGTTGTATGGAGCTATAAACCCTTCAGCTCCTTTGGTCCTTTCTCTAGTTCCTTCATTGTGGACCCTGTACTCAGTCCAATGGATGGCTGTGAGCCTCCACTTCTGTATTAGTCAGTCAGATGCCAGCAAGTGATGGCTGGCAGGAGCCTGATATAGCTGTCTCCTAGGAAGGAATTTATAAAGCAAGGCTGGTGTACATAAATAAATGTCTATGTGTCAATGAAATCTTGTCCTCTGTTTTTGTTCCAAATTTAACTACTCTACACATCGGTATCCATTGGTCCTGAACCCCCTAGATGTATTATGGCAGTTTTGTTTTCGTGTTTGCCTATACAGACACCGGTGAGTTAACGATGAAGTTTTGGTTGACCATGAAGTTCTGTAACAACGAAGAAAATAAAACACATGCTGTATGCATTGGTTTTGTTTGTTTGTTTTGTTTTGTTTTACTGCTTGTCTAACAAGCATGAGTTTTTCTTGAAGTTCTAGAAGTCCCAAGAAAAAATAGATTCTCATTTAGCTAAAATTATGGTTCTGACAGAGCTGCACTTCTTTCCGTAGACTTTAGAAGAGAACCCGCTTCCTTTTCTCTTCCACCTTCCAGAGGCCATGAACTTCCATCACTGTTAGTCCTTCCCTCTACATCAGCAAAGCCAGTAGTGGGCCATTCCTCACCTACTGATCTTTTATTGTTACAGATCATCCAAACTTCTCTATCCTCCTGATCTACATTTAGGGAACTGTTTCCTATTGAGATCACCTAGATAGTATCGGGCAAGTTTCCTGTTTTCAATCAGCCTAGGATTTTTACTTCCAGTTTTGAATGAAACTTACTATACTTACTCTTTCAGGGTTTAGACTGTGGTCAGCTTTGGGTTGTGGTATAATTGGTTATTATACCAATTATATCATCCACAGACTCACAAGCTTCCCCTAGCTCTGCATGCTAGGGAATGGCATTTCACTCTGGGCAGTATCACTGGGTTACAAGCATCCCCTAAGTCCTGCCATTTTTCTGGTTTCTCCTTTCACTGTTCACTTGATCAACATTTCGGTTTCCATCTGTTTTTCATAGACTATGTTTAGTCCTCCTAAAATTCTGTTGCCTGGGAAACACCCACAGGATTGGAAACACATCAACAAACCTAGAGAATGTTGTACTTTACTTGGTAATTTGAAAATATATTTGCTTCAAAAAAATAGTCTGGAAAAAAATACCAGTATTTAAGCAGGTACTTTGGAGAAGTGGTTTGAGAGGTGAATGTTTTTAATGTATATTAATTAAAGTTCTTTTTCCTTCTCTGTCACTGGATAGTATGATTCAAAAGAGATACTTTGCTTGCTATAAATTTTGTCAGTTTTAAGGAAACAGCATTATAATGTTTGCATGGAAAATGTAGAAATATGGGGTAATCAAATAAACGAAGTACATTTTATGTTTTAAAAAAGGTACATACTGCAAATAAGCTGTGCACTAACATGAAAATGTCACCTCTCTGGTAGCTAACGCTGAATGAGAGTTTTGGCAGCTACATAATTTGGTGCTGTCCATTCAAGCACAACTATGTTCCTGAATCTTTCTAATGATTAGTATTTTGAATTTTACAAATAAATTATTCATATCTTAATAGGTTTATTAATCATATCCATCACCCATAAAGATAATGTTTATTAACTGACAATAGCTTTTACAGCGTAAATTTATTTCTTAATCAGAGAAATATCATTAACTGAAGCACCATGAAGAACGAACAACTGTGTCTTAATGTCTAGATCAATTGATTTTGTCAATCCAATAATGAGGGAGCAATGAGACTGTATTTGTAGAAACCTGTTTTGCTTCTCAGCTGAACTCCTTGTCTGGATCTCTGTCAGTATCTCAACCCACTTCCAAATTATAGATAAGAGATCTTTATCTTATAGAAGGCTTCAGTTAAAAGCACACCATCTGCTATGCATATGTCACTATTGTACATATAAGAAGTGCAGTCCCACATAAATATGATGGGATGGGATGTGGTTAAAGGTCCAAGGAAACATTGAGGATGAACAACATGGTCGTAATCTAAAACAAAATATAGATCAAACTATCCCCAGCATAAAAAAAATGCTTCATATTGGAATATAAGAAAGTAAGAATAATTAAAACCTGGCAAGCAAGGTGGTCTTTCAGAACCAGTAGGGTTGTTGATAGTTATGTTTATAAAGGAAGCAGCATTGGAGTAAATATCTAAGGGTAGGTAGGGTTTTAATAATTTCATATAGAAAAGGTAGCATGAGAGAAGAACATAAAAGGGAGGAAACAGTGATCACTGATCCACGTATTGGAAGATGGGTATTCATGAGGAGGACGGCTGGGAGCAGCAGCTTGTACCTACTTGTCTATCCACACAAGTTATTCGCTCTTTGATCCTATTTATCTTATATGTTATCTTACAACATATCTAAGTATGGTCATAATCTTCTCTACACTAGATGCCTTCCATGATTCTCCATCATGCTCTCTGAAGACCACAATGTATAGCATGCTCCCTGCTGAGAACCTGCAGACATTGGTCCTGTAAAAGCTTTCAGCCTCCTCCCTTGCTTCTACAACAGAATCCATACAACCTACTTGGAACCACTGCATGCATTGATTTTCTTGAGTCCAGAATTCATGTGGCCCCATGTCTCTGCCTATTTATCTAGCATAGTTTCCTAGGACCAGACTCCATTTGTTCCTTTGAGTTCAGTCTTGGAAATTCTTGAAGATTCTCGTGGCTCCAATTCCAGAGTTGTAAGCGTGACTTACAATCTCATGTGGACTGTATTCAGCTGTAAGAGTTAAAGGATGCCACTTGCTTTTCATTTCCATTACAGTGATCTGACTTTCTCTGCCCTCAGAACATCTCTCTATCTTCTAACTAATGTGGAGTCACTTTAAGATCAACACTTACAATAACCTCACTACTCAGGGCATAATTTCCTGAGAATGATACCTCAGTTGTTAAGTTCCTTTATTATATAATTTCAGGACAATGGCATTAACATTTTAACTAAAATTCTATTTTGAACCTGTCAAAAAAGGAAATCAGCCAGGCACTGGTTACGCACGCCTTTAATTCCAGCACTTGGGAGGCAGAGGCAGGCAGATTTCTGAGTTCGAGGCCAGCCTGGTCTACAGAGTGAGTTCCAGGACAGCCAGGGCTACATAGAGAAACCCTGTTTCAAAAAAACCATAAAAAAAGAAAGGAAATCAGTGGTACAAGAGGCTGCTTAGGTCTTAATAATCATGTACTCCACATACACTATGCCAAACAATAATTGATTTCCAGATAGATAATATTGAATCCCAAAATATGAAAATGAATTATGAAATGATAGATCCAGACTGGGGAGGACATTGGTGTTAGGAATATTTAGTAGAGAAAAATAAGCCATGTACATTTATAAAAATACTATTATACAGACACTTGTATTTATATATTTAGGAACACACATGCACACACACACACACACACACACACACACACATACACACACATACACAAACACATGTCACAAAGAAAAAAAAAGCCACACAAAGAGACAGTATAAGAGATGTATGGGGAACAGATTGAAAGGAGAAAAGAGAATTGGGGAAATGGTGTAATTATTTTATATCAAAAATTTTAAAAGAATTTTAAAAAGAGTAAAAGTAAATTGAAGGATAAAATGTATTTGCATATGGGGGAACAGAACTATGCAAATAAATCACAACTTCATTTCCTTCCATCTCTGAGATCTAAATGAAATTCAGGGAGACCTGGAAATGTAAATCCAGTGACCCCTCATTTGATGTCTGTGTGTACAGACATTTGAGTTACATCCCAGTGCTCCTCTCCTGCCTGGTTCCTATAATGGTAACATTTCCCTGAACAAGCTTTCTTCTCGCTGAACTAGTGAACCTTTATTCACTCTCATCTTCCTCTAAGCCCTGTTCTTGATCTGTATAGACCTAACTCCTAGAAATAAAGCCTTTTAAATTATCTTAAGTTTTTGTTTCTATAACAGTTTAATTGCTATTTCTCTGCTTCATCAGAGCATGTATTTTTTTCAATAATTTTTCATTGATTTTTTTTTCCTTTTTTTTTTTTTTTTTT
>NW_022196905.1:56252742-56255508 GCF_008632895.1 Mastomys coucha | reverse complement strand
GATCTGGAGAATATCATCCTGAGTGAGGTAAGCCAATCACAAAAGAACAAATACGGTATGCACTCTTTCATTGATTTTTTAAAGTAATTTCCAAAGCTTCTGCCCTTATATTTATGAAAGCCCTTGTTTCCAGTTGCAGAATTTTGAAAAAACTAGGTAGGACTTGAGAATAATAAATGCTCTTAAGGGTGTCTATTCTAGAGTCTTGTTTAGGAACCTGTGGAGAAGTCATAGTCATTTTTTCTAGGTTCTAGGGGTAATTAAAATCCACATGATAGAGAAGTAAAATTCAGAACAGTTAACCTAACATTGCTTACCTCTGTGTGAAAATAACAAATTCAACCTCTACCTTGAGCCTGCTATATTTCTTCTAGATTTCTACAATTTAAAGTATAAGTCATACTCACTGGGAGAAAAGTTCAATAAAGCCTACACTCTGCAATAAAAAAAAGACTCCCCTAGCTCACAGACCCTGAAGATCTTTGCCTCCAGCATAGGTATCCATAAAGGTCAACGTCAAGCAGCACTGACTGCTTATCAATATCCCTTCTGCTCATATATCTGGAATACTAGACTTGAGCTCTGAACCTGCTGAAGCTCACATCAGTTGTAAACAGCCCTCAGCACATGAACATTATCAAAAGCTACAGGGTTCTCTCACAAGTTAAAAATCCTACAATAATAATGAATTTTCAGTTTCATTCCTAAACATCTACCCGTGTGTTATGAGTTACAAATCAGCCACCTGAGACAGTAGATTCAGCATGGATTATTAAATTTTCAACTGTTCAGTACTGATCTTAAACTAAGAATAAAACAACTTCCCTAAGTTTTTAATCAACTATTTGACCCCCAAGTTCCCCTTCTTATTTTTTTCTGTTTCCAAACAATTTTCCAATGCTTGTATCATGTAATTCTAAATAACATTCTTGTTTTGCTTAAATTCTGAATGAATTAGAAGATTAAGAATTTATCAGGGAAGATATAAAATTATTGCCACTACTTTCCATTACTGGAATGTCTGGCTGATGTACTCAATAATTTAGCTCTTTGATCCATCAAATTTCAGAATACTCTCTGGCTGAATTAAGGCTTTCAAACACTGATGTCACAGTAGAATGGAGACAAACAGTACAAGTCTTAAGTACAAAAACTTAATAAGGCAGTGTATATGTTGATTAAGGATACAATCATTCCATAACGTAAACTCAAAAACAAAAACAAAAACAGAAACAAAAAACACTAACATTGAGCCAGAAGTGGCAAGACCTTTTGTTTTGCTTTGTTTTAATTAATTATTTTATTTATTTACATCCCAAATGTTGCCTCCCCTCCAGGCCCCTGTTCACAGAGTTCTTTCCCTTCCTCCTTCCCCTTCCCTTTACTTCAGAGGATGCCCCCCCAAGGGGCATCCTCCCTCCCTGGGACATCAAGTCTCTACATGATTAGGTGCGTCATCTCCCACTGAGGCCATACAAGGCAATCTTCTGTTACATATGTGTTGGAAGACTAAGGCCAGCCTATGTATGCTCTTTGGTTGGTGGCTTAGTCTCTGGGAGCTCCCAAGGGTTCAGGTGGAAACACCTGTTAATCCCAGCTTTTAAAGGATGTTTCCAAGGAAAGTGTTGGGAGTTCAAGACCATTTTCCTCTACACAGTGCATTAAAGAAAAACGTGGGCTTCATAGTGAGACTGTAGCTCAGCCAAGCACAAACAAAAATACAAACAATAAACATCACACCGTGCCCTGTAAATGTAGATACTTGTCAAAAGAAGAAACTATTTTTTTAAACATAAGACAAATAAATGAAGAAAAAGAGAAGGCACAGCCTATTTTAGTATTATCATGAGGGATAAGTTCCATTTGATATGGCAGTTGTCAGGTCAACGTGATGTATTTCCCTAGAGAGGGAATGTCTTGTCCCCAAAAGTCTCTGATTAAAAGCAAACTGTGCTGATTCTCTCTTTAAATAGAGGGGAGCAAGCCTAACACAGAGTCTTTCCCCTCCCCCCACTCTCACAGGAGAGTGGGTTTGATGCTGAAGGTTAAGCCAGTTATGCCCTACTCTAAGGACTACAAACTTTTAAAATGATTTTATTATCATATATGAATTTTACACTATGTGTTTTTGGTATAATAATCACCACTCCTAGTCCTAGATTATCCTGGACCTATCATTTTCTTTCTGAATATGAGAATACCTCATCCTTTCAAAGGGAAGATCTACAGGTCTCTTACTACCCATTGAGGCCTCACATGCATTTGAATATTCTCTTTTTTTCTAAGTTGCTTTAATATTCTTTTAAAGAAAAATTGGACAGTGAATAATTATACACCTGAAATTTCTAGACCTCTAGACAAAGATGTTATGTGCTACCTCCTTTAAAAAAAAAAAAAAAAAAAAAAAAACCCTTCTGTGTAATTCTCATTGATTTTCCAGATAATTGTTCTCTTTATGAGAAGCAATCCTAGAAGACCATTTGCAACTATTGGAAATACTTATTGTTTCCCTGGCACTTGGACACACATATAACAACATAATTTGTTTCATTGAGGTCATACTTGTACTGAAAGAAGTTCTCACTTTAAATTCCAAAGCAATGCCAGCCAAGCTGATGCCTTCCTCCCTGTTCAGAGCTTAAATAAATGACTCACATAAAATAAAGGAAACATAAATAGCAATTCACCAGAATATACTAGCACTATTAAGTCAAGACAAACTCCTCTTTCCCAGCCTCAGAACATTCTTCTTCCTCTTTTTCTTTT
>NW_022196905.1:56234038-56252416 GCF_008632895.1 Mastomys coucha | reverse complement strand
TCTCTCTCTCTCTCACACACACACACACACACACACACACACACACACAAACACAAACACACAGTGGGGATGATTGGGCACCTATTAGAAGTGGTGATATTTTCAATGTAAAATATTGTCTTCCTTCGTAAATAAAACTTTTCTAATCTAATCAGATGAAAACTTCAGAAGATAGTCTATGGTCAAAACTTGGTACAAAAAGGTAAAATGTCATCCTGTGGATCTGAATTTTATATGACAAACTATGTATAAGAATTGACAAATGAGATCTGGTGGTTAAGAACCATGTTTCAGACTGCTATTATGACAGCAAACTGTTGATTGAGAATGTTAACATTTAGAAAGGGTTTCTGCATTTGTTTTTGTAGATCAAGGATTCTTCCAAAACAACTAGCTTTCTTTTCTTTTTTTCTTCCTTCCTCCCTCTCCTTTCTTTCTTTCTCTCCTCCTTTGTTTTTTCCTTCCTTCCCTCCTTCCTTCCTTCCTTCTTTCTTTCCTTCCTTCCTTTCTTCCTTCCTTCCATCCTTCCTGCCTTTCCGGTACATATTCCTGTGAGTAGATATGTGTAGGATGACTACAAAGACTGCCTAGTTCCACTCATTTAACTGAGAAACTTATGATTTCATTTTTCATACAGCTGAGGAACAGTCCACTCTATGTATCCTAACTAGATTTTCATTAACCATCCATTAGTTGTTGGGCATCTTGGTTGATGCTCCTTCCTAGCTTGTAGATAGAGCCTCAATGAACACAAATGTGAAAGTATCTTGGCTGTAAGATATGAAGTAGATTAGGTATGTGGCCAGGAATGGTGGAGCTAGGCCATGTAACAGTCTCATTTCTAATTTGTGGGAAAACCAGACTAATTTCCAAACTGATTTTATTAATTTATATTCTCATATAATATCTAAGAGTTCTACTTTCTCCATATGTACCTCAGTATTTATTGTCATTTATAATCCTGATAGTGACTTGTTCTGACTGGAGTGACTTGGAATCTTAAAGATGTTTTTCTATGAATTTTGCTGAGCATGTAAAGTTGTTGACCATTTTGTAAAGTATTAACTGGTCATTTATATTTCTTCTTTTGAGAACTTTCTGTTCAGTCTTCTAGTCATTTTCTAATATTGGGTTGTTTAGGTTTTTTTTCTAGACACGAATACTTTGTTAGATATTTAGTTGGCAAAATCTTTCTCCCATTTTGCGGATTGCCTCTTCCCTTGATTTGTAGTTTCTGTTGCTGTGAAAATATCTTAATTTCACAAGATACCATTTATCAATTGTTTAGTTAGTTTTTCATTAGATTTACTCTTACTGTGTGTGTATGTGTACGTGTGTGTGTGTGTGTGTGTGTGTGTATGTGTGTGGTTACTGAGTAGGCTGTGAATAGAATTATTTCCATGTTTTATTTTTCAGAATGTTTAGCATTATTATATAAAAAGGCTTCTAATTTGTCTTTTACTTTTATACCCCAACTGTAACATGAATACTTCAAAGCATGTTTAAGACTCTTTATGATACAACAGAATGAGATATATAACTTAGCTAAAATTATAATATTTAAGTATATACTTGATAAATTATATCTGTCACATTTAGTCTAATGAGGATACTCAATTACTTTAGAATTGGTGTTATTTCTTAATAATTTCATTAATTATTTTTGTGATTCATAACATTTTGTCATTTTAAAGATTTTAAATAAATGATTTGAAGATAATTTTATATATTATTGTTCTAATTGATTGTTTTTCTTTGATATTTGTCTTTTAAGAAGTTGATGCTTTTTTCGATTAATCCTTAATGCATAAATTGCTGTAGTCTAGAGTCCTTACAAATTTGAATCTTAATTTTAATAAATACACTTTTCATATTTTCCATTATAAAGAATACTTTTCAATATTATTTGATAGCAAAGGACAAGTTACAGTCTCTTAATACAGGATTCAGTATGTGTGTGTGCATGTGTGTGCATGCACATGATTTCAATATGCTATACGAAGTTCTTGTTACTTCCTTCATGAAGCAAGAATCAAGAATAATTTCCAAAGAACCCTGAGCCCATGAGTAGCATCAGTAAGTGCATTATGACACTATAAAAATAGGGGAGATAAATTCTTAGAATTTATAAAAACTGCTTGCTCTATAGCAATATAAGCAATATAATCAATATTTCCAATGTATTACACAAGAACTTATAATATCAGGACATGGCTCAAGGAATCACATTATTTAAAATAGAAAAGGGAGATTAAAGTGAATTTTCTCTCAATGAATGATATTATCTCTTATTTTTCTTTAAGCTGATTATAAATTTTGTAAGGAAATTATGATAGTCATTGGTCAAAATATAAGGTAGAAAGACAAGGACATATAAAATGACATTGTTTTAAAAATGCTGCAAATAGAACAAATTTTAATTAACCAATTGATTGAAGTAGACTAGAAAAGCATTCTGTTTTAAAGATATAGAGGCTTGTAACAATCTGGATCAAATAAACATTAGGGATCAATAAGTCTACATATATGGTAAAATACATTTTGATAAGTATAGTCTTTACTAAACTCTGATTGTTAGTATTTGTGTTATAAATAAAATTCATAGAGTCAAAAGTAAGCTGTTTAATTTGTCTGCTACATTTGTAACATTTCATCACACTCTTAGTACAAAAAGTATTGAATGGATACACAACAAGAAAAATTTTCTTCACCTAAGAACAACAGCCATTAATATAGCTGTATAATTTACAAGTAATGACTGAAAATGCTTATAATAATAAAGAGAAAGAGTACTTCTCAAATATGAAAATATCCCTGAAATAATGAGAATTATAACAGCAAATAGATATATAAGTACTTAAGGCTTAAATTCTGACCATTATTTTTTGTCTAATTATACTATTAAAAGTACAGTATTGAACATATCTTATTAAGTAACAAATGAGTTTCAAGTTTAGAAGCAATCCCCACCATGTTTATTATTGCACATTTTATGCATGTAGGAGGGCCTGGCGTGGCAGAGCTCTGTTCCCTTCTTGTGGTTTCAGTAACCCTGTTTGACCAGAACAGCAGGTGTTTTGAGGCTCACATACATGACTAAACTTGCTGGCAGGACTCAGAAAATCTAACTCTAGGCTCATGATGGTGGCTTCTGTAGAGTCTCAGATGAATCATTTCCAGTCACAGTCAAATGATTTCTCTACAGAGCTTTACTAACAGCTACTCTCCCCAGGCACAAGTAACTACCCCACCCCAAATTAGAGAATGACACAAGGTAAAGCTCCACACTCTGAATAACCTACTCTTGAAAGTGATACTCCATTTTTTCTATCTTGTTTTATTAATGAGAAATAAATTAATTATTACAGCCCATAAATTTAAGATAGGAGTAGATTTAAAGACCCAAATAGTGTTACATGTTTAATACATCTTATGCACATGTCAACCTTTGTTTAGTTCCCCATTTCTTCTATAAATAAAAGCATCCTCTCCTACATCAACTAGACATAACTTCTGATGCCAACCTCAAGACACCTTCACTAGCAAAGTCCACACTGAGAGTCTGAATCTGAATTACTTCTTTTATTTTAAGTTGCATCACTGCGAGTTCAGCACTGGTCTCCCTGCCTAGGAGTACCGTTCATTGGCTGTGATGTCTTACAGTCCATCCCAAAGTCTTGATACTGCAACTGCTTCCATAAACAGCAAGAGCTAGCCATAACTATCCTGTACCATGTGGTGTTAACTCTGCTTCCCAAGGGATGATGCCCCAGAAATCACTTCATCAGTCTTTGCCCCCTCCTCTAACGGCTGCTCTCAATCCTCTCTAACTGGCTCTTAAGCATCCAGAATCATAAGCATCCAGTGAGCTGAAAGAACATTATTTAAAAATGCCTCAAGCGCTACAAAGTGCTGTAGACCTGTAGAGATCTTTAGCTGTGTTTGTCCTTTTGAAAGGTTTTATAGATCCTCATAGAGTAGGGCAGAAAGGACTCAGTGATAGAGAGACATTGAAGAGAAAACCACTTTTTGCAGATTCCAAACCAGCCATAACAAATTTTAACAGTTAGTATTTACATTGGTGACCACTGTTATTTAAAAAAGCAATGACAGTCCTCATTTTTATTTTAATGTGGGTGAATCATATAAGAATAAAATGCAGAATAAACCTATGTGTCAGACAGGTATCTCAGTGGGGCTAAAGTATGATTAAATTATGTAATAAATAGTAATGTAACATGTATTCTTGTAGTAGTGGTTGCATACTAATTCATAATTAATAGTCATCAAGTTGCATGACAGTCCTCAACATTATTGTGATTAGTTCAAGATATTTATATCACAATGAATAACCAGTTAAAGAAATGCATCATTTTATTAACTGATTGTATTTCATGGGAGTGAGGATGACAATAATTGTGGGTCTATGTCTCTCTGCTGAGGCCTGGGGGTCTCTGCTGCTGATGCCTGAGTCTCATGGCTGCTGGAGCCTGGAGCTGCACGGTGTGTTAGTTAAAAGGAGGCAATGCATAATCATGAGATAGTTTATTATAGGAAAGAGAAAATAGGCTGGCCATGTAGAGAGAAAGAAAGGAGAGGAAAGAGAGGAGAACAGAAGGAGAGAGAGAGAGAAAGGAGAGGAATAAAGCAAGAGAGCAAGAAAGGAGAGAAAGAGAGAGGACAAAGAGTAAGAAAGAGAGGAAGAAGGTGAGAGAGAGCAGATGGAGTGAACCGCCTCTTATATTGTGAGAAGCATGGCTGTCTGTGATGGGCCACGCCTAGGGTCCAGCTAGAATGCTGGGAGCTTGGGGCATTGTCCACCTGACAGAGCACATATCTCCTGCGGGAGCACCTATGAAAGGTTGTGACTGAAACAGGAGCCAAGGTCTCAAGAGTCATGGTTGAACTTTTTTTGTCCCTTGCAGGCAGAGATATTGCCAACCTGGTCACCAGAGTTCAGACCTATTACTCGACTAGGCCCAGGTCACCTGAAGAGACCATTGCCCTACAAACAATGCTGTCAACCTTGTTGTTTTACATATTTGGCAGGTAGTCACCTCAGTAAAATTGCATGGATGAAGAATTATTTGCCAAACAGAACATTTTTAGCTTCATCTTCTTAAATGTTATTATTATTTTTTTTAGGCAATTTAGTCTGTCAATAAGGCTTCTGCATTCTAATCAGTTTTTTCTTGACCCATGGGAATTAGTTGTTGCCTCTCTTGTGCTCTGTTTTATTTTTTTCAGATGTTTGTTTATTTGTTTTGTTTTGTTAATGTTGTTCTTCCTATTAAATATTTCCCGTCCATTTTAGGTGTATGGATTCATTCCTGGACCTTCAATTCTATTCCATTAATCTACCTGCCTCTCACTGTACCATGCAGTTTTTATCACAATTGCTCTGTAGTACACCTTAAAGTCAGGGATGGTGATTCCATCAGAGGTCCTTTTATTGTTTAGAATAGTTTTTGCAATCCTAGGTTTTGTGTTATTCCAGATAAATTTGCAAATTGCTCTTTTCAAATGTGTGAAGAATTGTGTTAGAATGTTGATAGGGATTGCATTGAATCTATAGATTGCTTTGAGCAAGATGGCCATTTTTCCCATATTAAACCTGTCAATCCATGAGCATAGGAGATCTTTTCATCTTCTGAGATGTTCTTCAATTTGCTTCTTCAGAGACTTGAAGTTCTTGTCATACAGATCTTTTACTTGCTTAGTTAGAGTCACACAATGGTATTTTATATTATTTGTGACTATTGTGAAGAGTGTTGCTCCCCTAATTTCTTTCTCAGCCTGTTTATCTGTAGAAGAAGGCCACTGACTTGCTTGAGTTAATTTTATATCCCACTACTTTACTGAAGTTGTTTATCAGGTTTAGTAGTTTTCTGGTGGAATTTTTGGGGTCACTTAAGTATACTATCATATCATCAGCAAATAGTGATAATTTGAATTCTTCCTTTCCAATTCATATCCCTTTGATCTCCTATTGTTGTCTAATTGCTCTGGCTAGAACTTAAACCATTATTGAATAGGTAGGGAGAGAATGGGCAGCCTTGTCTAGTCCCCGATTTTAGTGGGATTGCTTCAAGTTTCTCTCCATTTAGTTTGTTGGTGGCTACTGGTTTGCTGTACATGGCTTTTATTATGTTTAGTATGGGCCTTGAATTCCTGATCTTTCCAAGACTTTTATCTTGAAGGGGTGTTGAATTTTGTCAAATGCTTTCTCAGCATCTAATGAGATGATCACATGGTTTTTTTCTTTGAGTTTGTTTGTATAGTGAATTACATAAATGGATTTCCAAATATTGAACCATCCCTGCATTTCTGGGATGAAGCCTACTTGATCATGATGGATGATCGTTTTGATGTGTTCTTGAATCCAGTTTGCAGAAATTTTATTGAATCGATATTCATAAAGGAAATTGGCCTGAAGTTTTCTTTCTTTGTTAGGTCTTTGTGTGGTTTAGATATCAAATAATTGTGGCTTCATAGAATGAATTGGGTAGAATACCTTCTCTTTCTATTTTGTGGAATAGTTTGGGGAGTATTGGTATTAGGTCTTCTTTGAAGGTCTGATAAAACTCTTCACTAAACCCATCTGATCCTGGGCTTTTTTTTTTTTTTTTTTTTTTTTTTTTTTTTTTTTTTTTGGTTGAGAGACTATTAATTACTGTTTCTATTTCGTTAGCAGATATGGAACTGCTTAGATCATTTATTTGATCTTGATTTAACTTTGGTACCTGGTATCTTTCTGGATACCAGGAAAATTGTCCATTTCATCCAGGTTTTCGAGTTTTAGTGATATAGGCTTTTGTAGTTGGATCTCACGATCTTTTTGTATTTCTTAAGTTTCTTTTGTTATGCCTCCCTTTTCCTTTCTAATTTTGTTAATTAGGAAACTGTCTCTGTGCCCTCTAGTTAGTCTGACTAAGGATTTATCTATTTTGTTGATTTTCTCAAAGAACCAGCTCCTGGTTTGGTTGATGCTTTGTATAGTTCTTTTTGTTTCTATTTGGTTGATTTCAGCCCTGAGTTTCAATATTTCCTACCTTCAACTCCTCTTGAGTGAATTAGCTTATTTTTATTCTAGAGCTTTCAGATGTGCTATCAAATTTCTGGTGTATGTGCTCTCTCCAGTTTCTTTTTGGAGGCACTCAGAGCTATGAGTTTTCCTCTTAGGACTGCTTTCTTGGTGTCCCATAAGTTTGGGTATGTTTGTCTTCATTTTCAGTAAACTCTAAAATGTCTTTAATTTCTTTCTTTATTTCTTCCTTTACCAAGTTATCATTGAGGAGATTGTTGTTAAGCTTCCATGTGTATGTGGGCTTTCTATTGTTTATGTTATTATTGAGGAGCAGCCTTAGTCAGTGGTGATCTGATAAAATACAAGGAATTATTTCAATCTTCTTGTATCTGTTGGGGCCTGTTTTGTGACTGATTATATGGTCAGTTTTGGAGAAGGTACCATGAGGTCCTGAGAAGACAGCCTATCCTTTTGTTTTAGGATAAAAAGGTTCTATAGATATCTGTTAAATCCACTTGTTTCATAATTTCTGTTAGTCTCACTGTGTCTTTTTTCAGTTTCTGTTTCCATGATCTGTCCATTGCAGAGAGCAGGGTGTTGAAGTCTCTCACTATTATTGTGTGTGGTGCAACGTGTGCTTTAAGCTTTAGTAAAGTTTCTTTTATGAATGCAGGTGCCCTTGCATTTGGAGCATAGAGGTTCAGAATTGAGAGTTCACCTTGGTAGATCGTAACATTGATGAGTATGAAATGTCCTTCCTTATCTTTTTAGATCACATTAGGTTGAAAGTTGATTTTATTCGATATTAGAATGGCTACTCCAGCTTGTTTCTTGGGACCATTTGCTTGGGAAATTGTTTTCCATCCTTTTATTCTGAGGTAGTGTCTGTCTTTGTCACTGAGGTAAGGCTTCCTGTATGCAACAAAATGTTGGGTCCTGTTTACATACCCAGATTAATAGTCTATGTCTTTTTATTGGGGAACTGAGTCCATTGATATTAATAGATATTAAGGAAAAGTAATTGTTGCTTCCTGTTATTTTTGTTGTTAGAGTTGGAATTCTGTTCATGTGGCTATCTTCTTTTAGTTTTGTTGGAAGATTACTTTCTTGTTTTTTCTAGGATGCAGTTTCCCTCTGTGTTGGAGTTGCCTACTTATTATCCTTTGAAAGGTTGGATTTGGGGAAAGATATTGTGTAAATTTTGTTTTTCATGGAATACCTGGTTTTTCCATCTATGTTAATTTAGAGTTTTGCTGGGTATAGTAGCCTGGGCTGGCATTTATCTTCTCTTAGGGTCTGTATGACATCAGCCCAGGGTCTTCTGGCTTTCATAGTCTCTGCTGAGAAGTCTGGTGTAATTCTGATAGGCCTGCCTTTATATGTTACTTGACTTTTTTTCCCTCACTACTTTTAATATTCTTTCTCTGTTTTGTGCATTTGGTGTTTTGATTATTATGTGGTGGGAAGAATTTCTTTTCTGGTCCAAACTATCTATTTGGAGTTATTTTCATGGGCATCTTTTTTTTTTTTTTTTAGGTTAGGTAAATTTTCTTCTATAATTTTGTTAAAGATATTTACTGGCCCTTTAAGTTGAAAGTTTTTACTCTCTTCTATACCTATTATTCTTACATTTGTTCTTCTCATTGTGTCCTGGATTTCCTGGATGTTCTGGGTTAGGAATTTTTTTTTTTTCATTTTGTGTTTTCTTTGACTGTTGTGTCAATGTTTTCTTTGGTATCTTCTTCCCCTGAGATTTTGTCTTCTATCTCTTGTATTCTGTTGGTGATGCTTGCATCTACGGCGCCTGACTTCTTTCCTAGGTTTTCTATCTCCAGACTTGTCTCTCTTTGTGATTTCTTAATTGTTTCTTATTCCATTTTTAGATCCTGGATGATTTTGTTCAATTCCTTCACCTGTTTGGTTGTACTTTCCTGTAATTTTTTAAGGGATTTTGTGTTTCCTCTTTTAGGGCTTCTTCTTGTTTACTTGTGTTCTGTAATTCTTTAAGTGATTTTTATGTTTCCTCTTTAAGGGCTTGAACCTGTTTAGCTGTGTTCTCCTGAATTTCTTTAAGGGATTTATTTATGTCCTTCTTAAATTCCTTCATAACCATCATGAGATATGAATTTAGATCCGAATCTTGCTTTTCCAGTTTGTTGGGGTATCCAGGACTTGCTGTGGTGGGAGAACTGGGTACTGATGTTGCCAAGTAGCCTTGCTTTCTGTTGGTAAGATTCTTGCATTTGCCTTTCACCATCTGTTAATCTCTGGTGTTAGATGTTCTTGCTGTCTCTTGCTCTAGTTTGTTCCTTCTGTGGGTCTGTAAGCCTGTGTCAGCAGTCTTGGGAAATCAGCTTTCCCCTGGTAATACCTGTGTGCGGAGGGCTCTGCATCACCTGTCTGTGTTGAGTCCTGAGGTCAGAGCACTCCCTTGAGACCTGCTTTCCCCTGGCAGAAAAAGTGCACAGAGTGTTGTGGATCAGCTGCCCTTCCTAGTTTTAGATGGAGTTAGAAATGCTTCCCATTCATTTTAAAACAAGATGATATTTTATTGTAAAAGTAAATATTGTCTTTGAGACTGTGGTCTCATTTATCTTTGATCTTTGACTGGATTTCACTCACTTGGCTGACTCGGCTTTCAGGAAAACCTGCATTCCATATGCTGTTCCTTTTCTACACAGACTCATCTTAATCTTCTTTTTTCAGTTTCTTTTGATATTTTGGACATGGAAAATGTGGAATTCCCAACAATCTTTGTACAGATAGCTTCTCTTTTCTGCTTTGGTTTCATATTTGGTAATCTCATCTAGGCTCATGGCCTTAAATTCTACAAATATACCAACAACTTCAAAATTTGGACCTTCATATTACTAATACCTATGATGATGGTAAGAATGGACATAAAATTATTGAACTATGAGAATACACATGTGCTACTGTGCTGCCTGACAAAGAATCATCCCTTCTCTTTTGTACTGAAAAAGGCGATTGTTAATTTATAATAAAAATCAACTCCTCTGTCTTTAAATTGGAAAAGAAATACTGTTATTCAGGATTGAATCTTCCTTTTTACATTTAGTAGCTAGTAAGCTCCATTACTAAGTCTGTTTTTTCAAATTTTCACTTTCTGAGTACCAAAAACATATTATTAAGCATTTTGTAGTTGTCAAAAATGAATGAACAAAAATTCTATACTTAATATCCACATTATTATCACTTTTCATGCTTGAATTCTTGTGCATGTCTTATATTCTATCTGGTATTATCTGAACTTAGATGACCATTTATTTTATTTTTAACTGTATTTATATATGAGTTAAAAATCAAAATTTTACATGTTTAGGTACACATCATGATTATTTCCTATAGTAATATATGAGTAAGTGGTTACTATTATCATGTAAATTTTCATATTTATCACCACACACAATTACTGCTTGCTCGTTATTGTGTATGATAACAATAATTAAGATATACTCTGATAGATGAATCTTGTGTGTTTAATAAATTATTGACTATAATCATCATGGTCTAGAAGATTATACAAACTATATAATTTATTTATCCAAGATACTCCCAATAAATATTGGCAATTTCTATTGCTTGTTGTTACATCCCAGGGATAGAAGTTAAGCCTCTACTGCTTAAGACAGCCTTGCAGGAATAGGACTCAAAAGACCCTAGTGGGCTCACATCTGAAATCAACTCCTTGAGGACTAGCTTTTATCAAACCTGAAGATAATATTTAAGCTACATAGACAGGGAGGAAACCAATAGCCCTAACCAGCTGTGATATGCATGAACTACAACAATGAGTAGCATAGAAGGATACCCCTTACGGGTAATTAGGGCACTCATATGTTGATAGTAACTATTATCAGTCTAATTAGACTTAAGGCCCATTCCAAAGAAGAGAAATTCTTTCTGATACTAGAAATAAACAAAGTCTCTCAGAACTAATGAGGTCATTTATCTGAGAACAAATCCTTTGACCACTACTTCACTAAACTAGCACAACTCCTAATCACATTCTGTTTTAGTTAGGGTTACCATTACTATCATAAAACACCATGACAAAAGCAACTTAGGAAGAAAGGGTTTATTTGGCTTATACTTCTACATCACTGTTCATCAGAGAAGAAGAAAGTTAGGACAGAAACTTAAGCAGAAATGAACCTGGAGGCAAGAACTGATGCAGAGGCCATGGAGAAATATTCCTTACTGCTTTACTCCTCATGGTTTTCTCAGCCTACATTTTTACAGAGTCTGGGACCACCAGCCCAGAAATAGCAGGCCCTCCACCATAAATCACTAGTTAAGAAAGTGCTGTACATCTAGATCTAATTGAGGCTTTTTCTTTTTCTTTCTTTCTTTCTTTCTTTCTTTCTTTCTTTCTTTCTTTCTTTCTTTCTTTCTTTCTTTCTTTCTTTTTTTGTGGGTGGTGCCATCCCTGGGCTGGAAGTCTTGGGTTCTATAAGACAGCAGGCTGAGCAAGCAAGGGGAAGCAAGCCAGTAAGGAACATCACTCCATGGCCTCTGCATCAGCTCCTGCTTCTTGACCTGTTTGAGTTCCAGTCCTGACTTCCTTGGTGATAAACAGCAATGTGGAAGTAAGCTGATAAACCCTTTCCTCCCCAACTTGCTTCTTGGTCATGAGGCATTTTCTTAATTGAGGTTTCCCAGTATTTTCATAGGCCCCCACATTATCAACCGTCACTCCAACACTGTCCTAGATTGTGATAGTAAAATACACAAATGAGATTCAATGCTACAAAACAAACAGGGAAGCAGTTACTCATTTTATAAAAGCTGGATGATTTGGTTAAGTTTATTTATGTGGTAAATTGGCATATTTAAAGTCATGCATAGGTTTGTCTATCCCATAATTAAACTCTGTAGTATTTCTTAATTCTGCTGCTTTCCTGGCCAGATTATAATATCACTTAAAATGTAAAATTTCAAAATAGAGACAAGATGAAGGTGGTATAATTCTATTCCATACAAATATCATTGTCTAAACAGGGCTAACTTGCTTGATTATTCAGGCCAGACATATTGCCATTCTATGCGTAGAGTTTGCTCCTAGCAACTAAGAGAGAATCTATCTCCTGCCTCATTTTCCGAGACGGAGTTTATGGTCCTCTCAGCACAGAACACTTTATATTCCAAAGGAAGAGTCTTTGGAAAGAATCTTTGCTAGGACTTGATAACACATCTTGGAACTCCCTTAATAGAACAAATATGCCTTTGTCTTTTGCAGTTTCTTGTGGATTTTCTCATTGTCTTCTCCCAACTAGCTGTTCCTCACAGGATCTTATTGATTTAATTGAATCTTTCAGTTGTGTCTGGGAAGCACTGTGAATAGCAATAAGGTTTCTATAGAGAATATGACTTAATTTGGAGAAGTGCTGATACAATGGGGCAGATTCATTAAACTGCCTGGCTGATCAATGTACACCATTTCAATGAGCTGAAGCTAGCCTGGGACTAAATAGCTTTTCACATTGGTTGTTTGATTATATATATATATATATATATATATATATATATATATATATATATATATATTGGATATTTTATGTATTTACATTTCGAATGTTTTCTCCTTTCCCAGTTTCCCCTCCAGAACCATCCTTTCCCATGTCCTTTTCCTCTGCTTCTATGAGGACGTTTCTCCACCCTCCCACTCCTACCTCACTACCCTGGCATTCATCTACACTGGGGCATAGAATCTTTCCAGGACCAAGGGCCTCTCCTTCATTAATACCATTTGCGGCTGAGCCCTGGGTCCCTTCATGTGTACTCTTTGGTTGGTGGTTTAGTCCCTGGGAGTCTTTCCAGACAGTTTTTAAAAACATATCTTTTTAGCCTGGCGGTGGTGGCGCACGCCTTTAATCCCAGCACTTGGGAGGTAGAGGAAGGCGGATTTCTGAGTTCAAGGCCAGCCTGGTCTACAGAGTGAGTTCCAGGACAGCCAGGGCTACAGAGAAACCCTGTCTCAAAAAACCAAAAAAAAAACAAAAAACAAAAAAAAACAAAAAAAAAACAAACAAACAAAAAAAAAGAACAAAAAAACAAAAAACAAAAAACATATCTTGTTATGTATTATGACAGGCGAATGAAAAACATCTTAATATCAATACAGCAATTTGTGAAGTGAGGAAAAACATGCATACAAGTGCTGCTTTAGCGGAACATTTTTCATCATGGAGATTTCTACAAGTAAATAGAAATAAAGTATGTTCCATGTCTTCCTTGGTATATGGTAGAAAACGAATACCTCTGGTAAGGCATCAATATCCCCCCCCCCTTTTTTTTTACAGTGAACAGAAAGCTCAATAAATTCAGGTGGAAACATGATAGTTGATGCCATGGAAATTACTGTTTATACAAAAAATTCACAAGAATTTGCAGGGCTCTGCTGCTTGTTCTAGAAACATGCTTTTTTTCTGATCTTTCTGGATTAAACACCAGGTTTCAGTTGCATAGTTTATTGGTTAGTTCTAAATCTCTGGGGAGTTGTCATAATAAGCAACAGCAAGCCCTGTTCTAAGTAGCCCAATTAAGGTCAACAGAGAAATTTCTTGCATCACAAGGCAATCAGGTAAAGTATAGTGACTTGGACAGGCATTTTTAGTGCAGTCTATTAGTGGAGAGCCATGGTTATAGGTCTGAGTATTTTAATTTTATCTCATTGTAGACAGCAGTTTTATAGCTGTTGGTATAAATTTTAGAACATTATAATTCAATATAACAATGACTATAATCTAATTTTCCTGTTACCTGATATCCTAACTTTCTGTGAGAAGACATACATATCAGAATTTTATTCACAATTACAAAAACAATTAAGGTAAGAACATGACCATCTAACAGCAATGGTAACAGAATATGATTTTATTTAATATAATGTTATTAGTTAAGATAGAATTTCTCTGTATTTTTCCTCCCTTAAATATTACTTCAATAAAAGATTTAGAAATAGCAAGAATACAATGTCTATTAGAAACAAGTACTTGTAGTTATAAGAGAAAAACAGAGCATATGGTCTCATGTCCCCAAGGGAACATATCTGTGATTGTCCTGTCTCTAGAATGCCAGCACACTTTATTGCACTTTCCCGATGAGGATGAGTTGCTTTGAATAATAGAACTATTAAAGATAGGATAGAATTGCTTCACAGGAACATAAATATTTTATGATACCCTAGATTCAGTATACCATGACATGGTGTGTGCATAGACCAAGGAAGTAATTAAGGAACACTTCATTATAAAGTTTAAAAGGAGGAATAACAGGCAATGTAGACAGTAACAGTCAACTGTGGGCAAAAAAGAAAAAAAAGAAAAAAAGGAAAAAAAGAAAAAGAAAACAGGAGGCATAGATAGAGTGAATAGGAACTGCACCAGAATAACTCAGGAGATGTGAGTCAAATGTCAGATTTCGGTTTGAAAGGCAAACATTGTGCTAAGACTTGTGTGATATAAAATCATTCAACTCGCCGATGTGGATAGGGGAAATTTCACAAGGCCTCAGCCATAGATAATGAGCTACAGAGAACCAATGGCTGCTAAGAGGAAGGCTTCAGTTTCTTTAAGGAGTAGTTGCCCATTTCTAAGTGGTCAGCCATAAACATATGTGCATTAGAGCAACGTTATATAGATGCACTAGGATCTCTCCTCTTTCTCTCTGTGAGGGTTGTGTGTCTCAAAGTCTGTCTCTGTCTTTCAGTCTCTGTCATTTTCTATCTGTCCTTCTATTTCTGCCTCTCTCTGTGTTTTTCTCTCACTCCTCATACATGTGTGCATATGTTTATTTGTGTAAACTACTCTAATTTCACCAGTATTATTTTTTATTTCTAGCACTAAAATTCATGTGTTAATCCTAAACAAACTTTGGGAAATTTATCACCCTAACAAGTCTCTTACTATGCCTCACTTATAGAAGAAAGTTTAAAGGGCATTAACAAGAACCAGCCACTAAGCCCCAGGCTTTCAGATTAAAAGAGAACTTTCTACAACATAAGAAAGAAATCTAACCTCAATTAGAAGGCAACTGTAACCAATGTGCTTAACTGTCTTCCCCACTGAGATAGAAGAGGCACAAGGCATCCCGAAGTAAGGAGGACCAAAACGAAAGTGTTGAAGTCTGGAGATATGTAAGAATACAGTGAAAATTCCATTTATTTATCTAATTTATTTACCTATAATAGCTTTAATTGAAATAGAATGATGTGAGTTTACCCTTCTCTTATTCCCTCCACTCTCCCATGTCCTGGCCAATAAAATTATTATTCTCTCTCTCTCTCTCTCTCTCTCTCTCTCTCTCTCTCTCTCTCTCTCTCTCTCTCTCTCTCTCTCTCTCTCTCTCTCTCTCTCTCTCTCTCTCTCCCTCCCTCCCTCCCTCCCTCCCTCTCTCTCTGTCTCTCTTTGTCTCTCTCTTTCTCTCTGTCTCTCTTTGTCTCTCTCTCTCTCTCTCTCTCTCTCTCTCTCTCTCTCTCTCTCTGTGTGTGTGTGTGTGTGTGTGTGTGTACAACTATATAAATACAACTTGTTGAGGCTACTTTTGTTGTTTGTGTGTATATGGTTTTAGAACGACTACTTTGTATTGAACAACCAAAAAGGAGGTTGTGAGAGCCTATTTTCCTTCTACAAGCACTCATTACTGGCCTGTAATTTTTCATCTAGGGTAAGGACCATGTGAAATTTCCCCATTACACATCAACTTATCCATCGGCATTGCCACTAGTCTGGTCTTGTTTATGCAGCCATTTTTTAGGGGAGGCTTTTTTATAGAATACTTTCCAGTATTCTGGCTCTTTTACAATATTTCTAAATCTTCTTTGGCAATGTTCCCTGAGCTACAACTGCAGGAGCTGTGATATATATATATATATATGTATATATATATGTCTATTGAAGGTGGGATGCCCATCAATCATTGTTCTTTGCATTGTGCCCAGTTGTGGTTTACTGTAATGGTCTCCATTTGCTGGAAAACAGGCTTCATTGATGTGTATGTGTGTGTATCTGTGTGCGGGAGGTGAGCAGCTATATTTATGTCTAGATATAAGGATAAGATTTAGAATGTTAGTAGGTAATTCTGGGTAATTATGCTGATCTAGCCAGGTGGAAGATATAGATTATTTTTGTAGGTCCATGAACTCTCCAGCCCCGAGAGCCTGGCTAGATTTCAAGTAATAGACTTAATTTTCTCCCCCATCGAGTGAACCTTAAATCTAATTAGACAGCTGTTAGCCACTACCAACATTTGTATACCACTACACCTTCACAAATATGTTATCATGCTGGTCATTTTAATGAGTATGGTTGTTGAATATCAACAGAACTGCTAACACCATCCCTTCCTTCGCAAATTTTATACTATTTCTAGTACCTTGGGCGATAGATCATAGGGCAGAACCTTCCAGGTCATATTTAGCTCAAATTATCCAAGTCCTATGTCCTAAGTGTGTAGTTTCTTCAGAAATAAGGGCCAACATTCAAAAACTGAGAGTCAACCATGGGCTACATCTATAGTATATATTGTGTTACTGTGTTTTGACTCACTTGGATTACCCTGACAAACTATCTGAAAGGTGGTTTCTAATGCATACGTTTTTGGAGTTTTATTAGTATATGGTTCTTGTGGGGAAGCACTGATAGCCCAAGTGGTTTAAATTCCTTTATATGTGTGGGGCCCCCTTGATCATCCCCACCCAAGGAGAGCAGTGAGCAATATGTAAATAAGTAAAAATAAAATAATAATTAATTAAATAATAATATGTATGTATGTATGTATGTGTATATGTGTGTATGTGTAATTTTAGGTAAATGTAAGATAATTTTATTTTTTGAGGCTTTAATCGCTCCGTGCTAGAATTATTTGTATATCATCTGTCCTCTTTTTTATTAAATGATATCTTTTCCTCCTTATTTGGAGACCATCACTGTTTTTGTATTTCCCACTTCATATCACCTATATCTTGCTATTCTCTCTTTAATCTCACCCCCACATTCCTTCTAAAATTTCATTATTTCTGTGATTTATTTCATGTTGTTTCTATCTGTGGTGGCTACATTCTTTTTTATTACACCAAATATAAAATCAATATATGTTGATATATCTTCAGAGAATAGGATAAAATTGGTTGCTTAACTCCAACTTAAAATTGTTTCCATTAAAAAGGCCTATTTTATTACTTTTGTCAAAGTAAATAGTTCTGTATAATACATGACCAAATTTGAGGACACATTAAAAACATGAATGCTGTGCACAAGACTTGTGGATGGCTTTACATAACTAGAGGACTGCCATTGCCATCTTTGATTACTTTCAATATGTTCCCATAAACTCTTCTAATAAACACCAAATACTCTGTTTTGATTTTTGTCCAATGCACAGATTAGCCAACTGTCAGTCTTAATGAAATTTAAGTTCATATTTTCTCTTCATGGAAGCAAAAAATAAAAATGAACATTATCCCATCAAGGTATGATTTTACTTAGAGTTGTTATTGATTAAAATACAGTAAGATGAACAGTTAGAGTGATGTTGGTGATGCATCAAGTTATCATTCCTTAAGTTTATTATTTCTGTGTGATATAATAACTGAAAATAAGAACTCCTCAAAGGAGGCCTCAAAGAGCATAACCACAAAATTTAACTATCCAGACAAATGGCCAGTATGTAACCTAAGAAAACAATTGAACTGATTCCCAATTAGAGAGTGACAAGGGAAGTTAGTGCTAGATCATGTATCATGGATTCAAATATAAGCAGTCTAATAGCAGTGGCCTTGTCTTATGAGCTGAATTTTCCTCTACGCTCCAATTTGCAGCAGTCATTCAATGTACAGTTGCTGAATAAACACATTCTCCTTGTCTCATTCACTATAATTAAATCATGTTATTAGGACAATTGATTTGGTGACCTGAGATAGTAGATGTTTGGCATTAGACTGAAAATGAAAGGGATTTCATTATAAAACTGGTTAAAAAAAAAACTGTTATTATGTGAAAGTCTCTCTTTGGCTCTTGTTTTCTTGATTGAAAGAATTCAGTCAAGAGGCATGGTTAATTTAAGTAGAAGCTTTTTTGGTAAAGCAAAGCTTGCTACAAAAAAAATTGGAGCAGAGAGACCGAGTATGTGGCTAGTAACATCATATCAAATTGCATGTTGTGTCTTAATCCTTAAGTTTTAGGAATATTTACAAGGAGAGTGACATATTCATGAAGGTAAGGTGATCACCCCACACCAAAATCATCCCTTTTAGAGAATTTCTGCCCATGAAAGTCTACAAATTGGAGGGTCAAAATTCATATATCTATACCATATATACATATATATAT
>NW_022196905.1:56198719-56234028 GCF_008632895.1 Mastomys coucha | reverse complement strand
TATATATATATATATATATCTTTTAATTAATTAGAGGATGGGTTTCAATGTCTTATTGGTTGCTTTCAAAGAACCAACTTTTTTTAATTGATTCTTTACATTGTTTTTTCTTTGTTTGTTTGTTTCTATTTTAATGAAATTAAGGCCTGAATTTTATTATTTCTTGTCTTCACATGGGTATAATTTCTCCTTTGTGTTTGTTCTAGAGCTTTCTAGTGTGTAGTGCTATATTAGTAATATGAAATCTATCCATATTTTTTTCAAATCTCTCCACTTTAAATCAAAACTAGTCAGAAAAAAATAGGGAAATACAGTACATACTCACCAAAAGAAAAATCCACCAGCAGATATTGCAAATTCTTAATGACTGAGCCCCAAGCACAAGGTCACCCAACTTCATAAAAGAAACACTATACAGCTTAAATCACACATTCACCCTCACATACTGATAGTGAGAGACTTCAAATATTCTACTATCACTAGTATACACATCATCCAGACAAAAATGAAATAGATAAATACTGAAGCTAGCTAACATTATAAACCAAATGGATCTAACAAAACCAAACCATTTCACCCATGAGTAACAGACTATACCTTCTTATCACCTCTCATGAAACGTTCTCCAAAATTGATGACATACTCAGAAATAAAGTGAGAATCAGAAAATGCAAAAAGACTGAAATAAGACCCTGTATCCTTTCAGACCACTATGTATTAAAGCTGAATATAGCGATAATAGAAACAACAGAAAGCCTAAAAACTCAAAGAAATGAAATGAATGAAAAATGGGTAAAAAAAACAGAAATTAAAGGCTTTTTTAGAATCTAATGAAAATGGATACACAAGATACTCAAACTTATAGGGCAAAATGAAGGCTGTTCATAGCACTAAGTGCCTATATTTAAAAAAGTGGAGAGATTTCTTACTACTAACATAACATAGCATACTAGATAACCCTAGAATAAAAAAAGGATAAAAAATACTCACAAAAAGAAGAAAAGAAATAATAAAACTCAGGCCTCAATATCAATAAAACAGAAACAAACAACAACAAACAAAAAGCAATATAAATAATCAATGAAACAGAAAGTTCTTTGGAAATAATAAGATTGACAAACCCATCCCCAAAATAGAAAGAATAAAGCTGCAATCAACATGGTTGAACAAGTATCTTTGTGGGATGGTAGAACATTTTGGGCGGTTATATTCCCAGGAGTGTTATAGCTGGGTCTTTAGATAGAACTACTCCAAGTTTTCTAAGAAAGCTCCAAATTAATTTTCGGAGAGATTGTAAAAGTTTTCAATCCCAACAGCAACCGGAGAGTGCTCCCCTTGTTTCATATTCTCGCTAGCATGTGCTACCACTTGAGTTTTTGATCTTAGCCATTCTGACAGGTGTTAGATGGAATCTCAGAGTTGTTTTGATTTGCATTTCCCTCATGACTAACAACTTTGAACATGTCTTTAAGTGCTTCTTGGCCATTTGAGATTCCACTGCTGAGAATTCTCTGTATAGCTCTGTGCCCCACTTTTTAATTGGGTTATTTGGGTATTTAACTTTTTTAGATCTTTATAAATTTTGGATAATAGCCCTCTGTCAGATGTAGGGCTGGTGATGATCCTTTCCTGATCTATAGGCTGCCGTTTTGTCTTATTGACAGTATCCTTTGCCTTTCAGAAGCTTTGCAGTTTCAGGAGGTCCCATTTAATCAATCACTGGTTTTAGAGCCTGAGTCATTGGTGTTCTGTTCAAAAAATTGTTTCCTATACCAATTCATTCAAGAGTATTTCCCACTTTTTCTTCTATGGGATTTAGTATATCCAGTTTTAGGTTAATGTCCTTGATTCACCTGGACTTGAGATTTGTGCAGGGTTACAAATAAGAATCTATTTTCATGCTTCTACATGTAGACATCAAGTTAAACCAGCACCATTTGTTGAAGATGCCTTTTTTCCATTGTATGGTTTTGGCTTCTTTATCAAAAATCAGGTGTCCACAGGTGTGTGGGTTTATTTCTGGGTCTTCAATTCCATTGACCAATGTGTCTGTTTTTGTACCAATATCATACAATTTTTATCACTAGTTTTCTGTAGCTAGAAACTGGAAACAAACTATAAGTTCCTCTACTGAAGAATGGATAAAGAAAATGTCATTCATCTACACCATGGAATACTATTAAACTATGAAAAACAAAGACATCATGAATTTTGCAGGCAAATGCATGGATCTATCCATTTGAGACTATCATCTTGAGTAAGCTAACCCAGTCCCAAAATACATACATAGTATGTACTCACTCATAAGTGGATATTAGTCATAAAATACAGGATGCTTTTGTTACACTTCACAGACAGAAGCAGGTTAGAATGGTCGTGGAAGGCAGATGGAGGGAGGAAACTGGGTAGAAAAGGGATCTTGAGGGAGGCGGGTTTCTGCATCAGATGTGGGGCAGCGCTTATTGGATGGTCGGATGGCCACGAGAACGAATGGAAATTGGCAATTGACAGGGGTAGGGAGTTAGGGGCCATCCCCAAGAAGAGACTGCTACCTGAAATAAGGGAGATGCTCAAGAGTCAATGGGGGTATCCTTAACGTGACTCACAGCATTGGGATATGGAGTGTAGGTAGGTTGCCTCTTATGCCCAGGCAGGAACCCTCGTGGAGCCATAGGGACACCAACCCACCCACAATACTTTCTACCCAAAATTTATTCTGTCTACAAGAAATGCAAGGATTAGTGATGGAGCAGACTGAGGGAGAAGACAACCAATAACTGGCCCAACTTGAGACCCATCTCATAGACAAGCACCAACCTCTCACACTATTAGTGAAACTCTGTTATGCTTGCAGACAGGAGTCTAGCTTGCCTGTTCTTTGTGAGACTCCACCCATCAACTGATTCATTCAGATGCAGGCACCCACAGCCAAACAGTGGAAGGAGCCTGGGTACTCTTATGGAGGAATAGGAGGAAGTATTGCAGCCCTGAATGGGATAAGGAACTCCACAGGAGGTCCAACAGAATCAATGAACCTGGACCCTCAGGGCTCTCAGAGATTGAACCATCAACCAAATAACATACAAGGGCTGGACCTAGGCATTCCTGCAGATATAGAGAAGAGATGCAGCTTAGTCTTCATGTGGGTCCCAAACTACTGGAATGAGAGCTATCTCAGAAGCTATTGTCTGTATGAGGGAATGTTCTTCTATCTCGTTTGCCTTGTCTGGCATCCGTGGGAGAGGAAAAGCCTAGCCTCACAGAGACTTGAAGTGCCAGTGTAGTAGGATTTCCAGGGCAGGGAGGAGGGGTGGAAAGGGCTATGGGAGAGGGGGACCTGGGTAGGGGCAGTGAGCAGGATATGAAGTGAATAAGTAAAAGGTAAAACAACATCAACAACAAGAGGAATAGAGATACTAAATTAACAAAACTATCAATCAAAAAGGGGCCAGAACAACAGACACCAAGAATATTTAGAGATTTATAAGGACACACTTAATAACCCATACTCCATCAAATGGATAAAATTAAAAGAAATGGATAATATCATCAGTACATACTAATTAACAAAGTTAAATCAAAGTCAGCTGAGTGATTTAAACAGAGCAATATTTAACTACAAAGGAGCTTTCAGTCTAGGAGACTATGATCCCAAGATTCAAGAAGTTTCTTCATATTTACCTTCCTGGATAACAAGAAGTGACACCTACGAAAACATAGCTATACTTTTTTCCTCAATGAACTGATATATAATTATTTGCCTATTTTCAGAATGACTTCCAGGTGTCAGCAAAAGTGTCATTTTTGTAACATGGAACCTATGCTCAATTAGTGTGCCATAACATTTATCGCCACTTTCCATCGAAGTATTCAGACCCTGAGAGTACAGCCAGAATCTAAAAATCAAAAAAGAACAAAACAAAACACAATAAAAGCAAAAACAAATATAAAAGCAAAATGAGAAGCTCTCCCTATTATAGAGTTCCTTTGGATAAGATATCAATTCATAATCTTCTTATCTAAAACCAGGCATTTTGGCAGAATTCAGAGGATCTGGTATAAAGCTCAGATTTTCAATAATACAGATCAAAAGTCCTAAAATGGTTCTAGTTTAATCTGCCAGCTGTTTTACTGTTTAAATAATACATCAACTTCTTATTTGAAGTTCATTGTATGTTTCCATTGCTATATGAGGCTGGGATTCAGTGAATCTGTATACTCCATACCTCTTTATTGTGAGAATCTATACTTGTACCTTTTGAGTTAGATTGTCATGATCTCAATGAGACTGATTTCTGTAGTCTTTAATGGAAACCATGTGGTCCTGCTCAGTCCATTAGAATGGCTCAGATCTCAGGCACAGTAATTGATTTAAAAATGGATTTGTGTCCCCAGCAGAGTCAATGAAATGCAACCCTAAAATCTCTTGGTCTTATGGTAAGAAAACAGTATGTTTCTTTGGAAACATTACTAGCTTTACAGTTTTCTGGCATGAGAAAGAAAGAAAAATACATTGGAGGATGATAGGCTTCTAGGGATGAAAGTAGAAACCTGCTGATAAAATTTGAACTCAATATTTATGAAATAGTCATCTATTTTACCCACCAGTTATAGCTTGTGGTATATCAAACAAAATACTCTAGGAAAATTTATAACAACCTGATGAAATATGTAGTAGAATATTGAAAAAACATTTTAAATACTTCAGGGAAGACTTTTGTGAAAATGGTACTTGCATAATTATGTACAAATAAAAACATTTGTAAGGCTGGAAATATTCTTCTAGCAGAAGTACCGTAGGACATGCTTTTAAAATAGAAGATGCATAATGAAATATCAGCAACATCCTCAACTCACAAAGAAAGCCATATAATCTCCCTTGATTTCTAGAAATACTTGTGTGTAGGATAAATAATGCATGGTTTAAACTCACAGATAATGTTCACACTTATATAGTGTTCTTTTTAGAGAGATTGAAGTACTTCATTATATTTTAGCTTTTTAGCACTGGGGATTTAAAATGTTGTGCAGCTATGATTTTGCAGATAAATGATATAATATCACGGTGACTCTTAAACACAATCTATGTAAGGAATTGGTTATTCAACAATTATTAATAAAATTATACAATCTGAAAAATAGAAGGATAAAAGTACACTCAACAATGATTTCAATGTAGAAATAATTTCAAAAGAGAAATAGCTATTGCTCCTAATAAGAGATCCACAGATGGCTGTCTATTTTATTCTTTCTATTTCTAATTTAATTTTTTCATAAAACATATTTTGATTATGGTTTTGCCTCCCTAGTTTCTCTGAGACCCTTCCCACCTCCTCTTCTGTTCAGATCCACAACCTTATTGTATCTAGTTTGAAAACAAGCAGGCAAATAAGGAATAATAACAAAATAAAAATAAAACAATAAAAAAATCAGAATAGGACAAATAAACAGAAGAAAAAGAGCCAAGGAAAAGGCATGAGTAGCATATATAGGCCCAGAGATGCAAATAAACTTTCTTATACACAGGAAATATGACAAAAAGTCATAATATATAAGCAGAAAAGCAATAAGGTTAAAAACCTGATAGAGAATATGAGACAAAGAACCCCAAATGATGCAATTGAATTTGCTTTGTATTGGCCATCAACTCCTGGTTATAGGACCTGCCCATAAAAGTTGGTTGTTTGCCCAGTGACACTCCCTTGGAGAAAACGGATTGTCATTTGCAAGTGGTTATTATTGGTGACGGCTTCTATTTTAGGGATTGGGGGCGTGTGTCCTTTTCTTCTTTCAGATTTAGGATCCCATCTGGTGAAGATCTGAGCAGGCCTTATACATGCTACCCCAGTCTCTGACATCATCAGTCCTGCCATGGTTAGAAGGATTTATTTCCTTGGTATTTTCCATTCCTGTGGGTTCTTACACTCATTCTTCATCCTATTTTGTAGTGTTGTCTGAGCCCTGATGGGAGGTATTTGATGGAGACATCCCATTTAGAGTTGGGTGTTTCAAGGTTTTTCATTCTCTGTACATTGCCTAGCTGTGAGTTTCCATATTTGTTTCCATCTGCTTCAGAAGGAAGCTGCTGTGATAATGGCCGACCAAGACACTGATCTGTGAATATAGCAAAATGTCATTAGGGTTTATTTTATTGCTGTTTTCCTTTAACGAAACAGTAGAATTTGGGTTTTCCCCCTAGGCTACTAGCCTATCTTGTCTCAGATAATTGATTATTGATGTAGCATCAAGTAGAGGTTCCATCTCATGTATCAGATCATAAATCACATCAAATATTAGTAGGTTACCCCCACAACCATTGTGGCACTATTGGGCCAATCTTTGTTTCATTAATTGATTTGTTTCTATTGTATTGGTATCCATACTGTGTATCTACTCCTCTTCAGGGTTATTTCTTTTATGTTGACTTACCAATTTCATGTGTGCTGTTAAGTCACTAATATGAGATCTCTTCAATTATGTAGAATCTTATTGCTATTAACTTGCATCTTAGAACAGACTTCTTTGTGACCCATAAATTTGGATATGTTATGTCTTCATTTTCATTCAATTCTAAAGAGTCGTGAATTTCTTTCTTAATTTTTATGTTAACTAAATCTTCATTTAGTAGTGAGTTGTTCCCACATTTCAGGGCCAGATATGGAAGGGCCACTTCAGGCCTTATAGCAGGCCTGGAAAATTGGTCTGGGGGAGGAAAGAATAAAACTCAGATCGGTCTGATTTTGATACCAATGCTGGGCCAACATTTCTAGAGTCTCACTCAGATCAGATCATTTTACTTCAGCCAATTAAACACAGAATAATTTTGGGAAAAAAATTTGCTGATAATAATAAACTCAGACTCATGTGCAGAAAAATTTTAAGACATGTTTACACTGAGATTCTTTACAAAGTATATCTGGCCTCTTTGACAAAGCTGGATGGTTTTGTAAGCTTTCTGGTGTTGTTTATATCCAACTTTAATCCATGGTGGTCAGAAAGGCTGTATGGTGTACAATCTTCTTGTATCTGTTGAGACTTGCTTTATGTCAGTGTATGTGGCCAATTTTGGAGAAAGTTCCATGAGATACTGAGAAGACGTATTATTTTGTGTTTGGGTGAAATGTTCTTTAATTATTTTTTGTATCATTGGTTTATAATATAAGTTAACTTGAACATTTCTTTGTTTAAATTCCTCTTTTGTTAGGAGGAATGTGGACTTTGGGATTTTGGATTAAAAAAAAAAGAAGAAAGGGGTTATAAAGTCTTCCTCCACTACTAAAGAAAACCACGGAGGCCAGGAATATATCATGGATTGGCCAAGTGAGGCTGTAAAGATAATCCACGCATTGCTGAGCCAAAGATGTTAAAGATTTCAAAGTTCTTTAACACATGATACCAGGAATGAAATAGACATTTATAAGCAATGAGGAAAGGAAAGAATTTTTGACTCTGTCAACTCACCCTGGCATCTTAGAATGATTATCAAAATCTCTGGTAATAGAACTTAAAACTTAAGGGCAAAAGAGAAAAAGATTTATGGAAATCAAGATAAAGTTATTCCTTGGTGTAGGTTGTGGCAGATGCCTAAATAAATCATTTATATAAATAATAAGGTCAGACAGAGTAATCTATTAACAAAATGATAAGAATATTCAGGCCTTGTTTACTGTTGTGCCATTCAAATACTCATTTCTGTGCCCTCATATCTTCTTTCAATCTAGACAAGGCACTGTAATGATTATACCAAGAATTTCATGTCTTAAGTTGTGTAAACAAGGGGCTGGTGAGATGGTTCAGCAGGTAAGAGCACCGCACCGACTGCTCTTCCGAAGGTCCTGAGTTCAAATCCCAGCAACCACATGGTGTTGGGTTGCAATGGGATCTGACCATCTGTAATGGGATCTGATGCCCTCTTCTGGTGTGTCTGAAGATAGCTACAGTGTACTTATTTATAATACTAAATCTTTTTTAAAAAAAGTTGTGTAAACAATTATTACCATTTATTCCTTGCCTTCTCAATAAATCTTCACCCAATGTCTGGTCAGGAGAGAAAAAGGGAGGGACATCCACTAGCTAGGAGAGAAGAGAGGGAAAAGGAGTTTCAGATCAGTCAAGGGAATGGGAGAATTGGAGCCATGAGGAGGGGTGTCCAGGGAAAGATCATAGAAACACATTTAGGCACAAAGAAACAGATCACTAATAATCTGAAAGTATCATGGGATGAGGCAAAGAAGTAGCCAGATTAGCATATGAGGTTAGGATAGATCGTTTAACTGCTCAGCTATTGAGGTGTAGCTTGACATAAATCTTGTTTTTTCTGTGTGGTTACTGGAGACCAGCATAAGTCAAAGAAATATAGCAGCTTGATTAATTCAATGCTTACATTTATATTAATTATAATTCTTTTACAAGAAAATTTTTGGTGGCTTAGTTTCTGGGAGCTCTGAGGGTACTAGTTAGTTCATATTGTTGTTCATTCTAAGGGGCCACAAACCCTTCAGCTCCTTGGGTCTTTTCTCTAGTTCCTTCATTGGGGACCCAGTACTCATTTCAATGGATGGCTGTGAGCCTCTCTACTTCTATATTAGTCGGGTACTGTCAGAGCTTCTCAGGAGACAGCTATATCAGGCTGGATTGTTATTCCTTCAGTTTCTGCTCCATAGTTAGTCTCTGCAACTCCTTCCATGGGTATTTTATTCCCCCTTTTAAGAAGGAATGAAGTATCCACATTTTGGTCTTCTTTTTTCTTGAGTTTCTTGTGGTTTGTGGATTGTACTTTGTGTATTCTGATCTGGGCTAATATCCACTTATCAGAGAGTGCATATCATGTGTGTTCTTTTGTGATTGGGTTACCTCACTTAGGATGGTATTCTCCAGATCCATCCATTTCCCTAAGAATTTCATAAATTCATTGTTTTTAATAGCTGAGTAGTACTCCATTGTGTAGATGTACCACAATTTCTGTAACTCATCAATGGGAGGAGAGGCTCTTGGCCCTGTGAAGGTTCTATGCCCCAGTGTAGGGGAGTGCCAGGGCCAGTAAGCAGGAGAGGATGAGATGGAGAGCTGGGGAAGAGGGGAGGGAATAGGGGTTTGTTCTTGTTGTTCTTTTTTGGTTTTAGGGTTTTTTTGAGGGGAAACTGGGAAAGGAGATATTGTATGACATGTAAATAAAGAAATATCTAATAAAAAGAATATATTTTGTATAGAAAAAACACCGGTGTTAATATCTGTAAGAATGTCATCAATTTAGTTCTTTATCAACTATGTTTGGTAAAATATGATTTACCCAATGTTTAGCAGTATATAATGTTTATTCTGAAAGTGTGTTATTTAAAAAGGCACATTAGTTGTTGCAGTGATTCATACATGTAATAAAGTGCTGTGGTGTGGATCCTAATTCTGCTATAGCACCCAAGTTTTTCATTATCTCACAAGCTTCAGTGGTAAGCATCCTCTGAAGCTTGCCATCAAACAGAGCACATAAAATAGATAAAATTTTAAAAAAAAGCAATCTTATACCAAGTTCTTGCTTAGAAGCCACGGGAAGAGATGTATGTTAAAGCCTACTATTCCGAAAACCCCATACATAACCTCAAAGTAAAACTTTCTCAAACTACTTGAGAACTGTATTTTTTTCAATTTATGTTTTACCTTATATTAAAAATTCACAGAAGTTGTACATATAAATGGAGCAAAATGAGTAATATGCTGTTATTTGCATATGTATATATTGCATTAGCTTTTAAAATGTTTAATATGTTCACATCCAGTGTTAATCATGTATTTATGTTTAAAACTTTCATAATCTTTCTCTTTTAGTTTTGGTAAATTTTATTACCTGTAGTCATCAAACTGTGCAATGCACCTCAGGGAAGTTGTCCTTCTTTCTGTTTGTAACTAAGTACTCACTGTTTTTCATAATGGTTGTACAAGATTACATTCCCACCAGGAGTGTATTAGGTCTCTCTTTATCTACAGATTTTCCTTCAAGCTGGAGTTCTACCTGGCTTTATTTTTACAGGTCTTGTGTATGGTGACATAGTTTTTATGAGCTCAAATTGTTGGTCAAAGTTGTCCCACAGATACCGCAAATATTGTAGGCCAATGCCATTGGTCAGTCTTCACAACCTGACAAAAAGACCATATTTCTGAAGACACATACACACACATGCGAGCACATGCACATGTATATATACATATGTATATATGTACATATATATGTATATATACATATCTATATATATATGTTTGGAGTTTCAGCTATATATTTTGATATTGATATACATACATATTGATACATATACATTTTGATATATACATATATCAAAATATATAGCTGAAACTCCAAACACATACATATATATATGGAACAATGAAAAATTCAGTCCACTTTTGGTGACTGTAGCATAGAGTTTCTGACTTGCTTATTTATAGAGATTGTAGAGTACATAATTCATATTCTCCTAGGACTCTTGGTACAGGAACATATAATTTTCTTATTAATAATCACTGTGGATTAAGAATTTCTTGATCCTATAGCAGCTTTCAGAAATGCATGTTACCGATGTTCCCTCCCCCATCCTTCTATGTGAGACCTAGAAGGGGGTGATTTTCATTTACCTCTCTTTGCATGAGGTGACTTTGAAGTATTAGCTAATATTATTTAATGACAAGTATGCAATACTGTTCTGTTGCTCTCAGGAATGTTGTGAGGAGATAAACGTGAAAGTGAAATGGCAAAATAAATGAGCCAGAAAATAAGACCCCTGAACAAAGATTATTTTAGTGCCTAAGCCAAGCAAGTAAAACCTCTGAGGTTAATTATATAAATCCAGTTTATTATAGATTTTAAAAAGAAAACAATTTTGTGGTTTCTTATCACCATGGGCAGCTTCTGAAGCTCCAAATGGAATTTCCTAATGAGCGTGGAAACAAATCTGTTTCTTTATTTCCCAGACACTATGAAGCTTGGCTACAAACTAGCACTGACCAGCTGTTTCTGTTCTTCCTTGAATCCACCTGGTCTTATTGCACATATTTGAGTTTGGCAATAATGCATGCTTCTTCCTAAATAATATCCTTGCTTTAAGTGCCTGATCATCCTGTTACTGGCTTCTGGAGTAGTTCAATAAGAAAACGGCAACAAGAATCTTTCCCAGAGGTATAAAGCAAAATGTTGGATGGGTATCAGTGCAGAGTCAGCCCTTTGACCTTCTGTCTGTATCAGTAAGCATTAGGCATCTTGAGTACCTCACATCTAAACTTCTAGGATACAGTGAAGGATTTAGAAATGGGATGGAGTCCAAAACAGGCTCACAAATGGAAAGATGTCAAGTCACAAGACTGCAACTTCTGTAGTGAATTGCTATCAAACATGTTCAGGAAAATTTCAGGCTTTTTTTTAATTTCAATTTTTTTATTGGATATTTCTTTGTTTACATTTCAAATGTTTCCCTTTTCTGGTTTCCCTCCCTACCAGAAACATCCTAACACAGCCTCCCTTCTCCTGCTTCTATGAGAGTGTTCCTCCACCTACCAACCCACTCCCATCTCCCCATCCTCGATTCCCCTACACTGGAGCATCTATCGAGCTTTCATGGGACGAATGACCTCTCCTTCCTTTGGTGCATGACAAGGCTATCCTCTGCTTCATATGCAGCAGGAGCCATGTGTACTCCTTTCTTGATGGCTTAGTCCCTGGAAGTTCTGGGGGTTTGGATTGGTTGATATTGTTGTTCTTCCTATGGGGTTGCAAACCCCTTCAACTCCTTCATTCCCTTCTCTAACTCCTCTAATTGAGACCTGCACTCAGTCCAATAGTTGGCTGTGAGCCTCTGCCTCTGAATTTGTAAGGCTCTGGCAGGGCCTCTCAGGAGACAGCCATATCAGGATCCTTTCAGCATGCACTTCTTGGCATCCACACTACTGTCTGGGTTTGGTAACTGTATATGAACTGAATCCCCAGGTGGGGACAGTCTCTGGGTGGTCTTTCCTTTAGTCTCTGTTCTACACTTTTTCCCCATATTTGCTCCTATGAGTAGTTTGTTCTCCTTCTAAGAAGGACAGAAGCACCCACACTTTGGTCTTCCTTCTTATTGAGCTTCATGTGGTCTGTTAATTATATCCTGGGTATTTGGAGTTTGGGGGCTAATATCCACTTATCAGTGAGTGCATGTCATGTGTTTTCTTTTGTGATTGGGTTACCTCATTCAGAATGATATTTTCTAGTTCAATACATTTGCCTAAGAATTGCATGAATTCATCATTTTTAATAGCTGAGTAGTACTCCATTGTGTAAATGTCCCACATTTTCTGTGTCTATTCATCTGGTGAAGGATATCTGGGTTCTTTCCAGCTCCTGGCTACCATAAATAAGGCTGCTATGAACATAGTGGAGCATGTGTCCTTATTAAATGTTGGAACATCTTCTGGGTATATGCCCAGGAGTGGTATAGCTGGGTTCTCATATAATACTATGTCCATTTTTCTGAGGAACCCATAGATTGATTTCCAGAGTGGTTGTACCAGCTTGCAATCACACCAGCAATGGAGGTATGTTCCTCTTTCTCCACATTCTTGCTAGTATCTGCTGTCACGTTAGTTTTTAATCTTAGCCATTCTGACTGGTGTGAGGTGGAATCTCAGGGTTGTTTTGATTTGCGTTCCCCTGATGACTAAGGATGTTGAACATTTCTTTAGGTGCTTTTTGACAATTCAATATACCTCAGTTGAAAATTCTTTGTTTAGCTCTGTACCCCATTTTTAATAGGGTTATTTGGTTCTCTGGAGTCTAACTTCTTGAGTTCTTTGTCTATATTGTATAGCCCTCTATCAGATATAGGACTGGTAATCTGTTAGTTGTCTTTTTGTCTTATTGACAGTCACCTTTGCTTTACAGAAGCTTTGCAATTTAATGAGGTCCTATGTGTCGATTCTTGCTCTTATAGCACAAGCCATTGGTATTCTGTTCAGGAATTTTTCCTCTATGCCCATAAGTTCGAGGCTCTTCCCCACCTTTTTCTCTATAAGTTTTAGTGTATCTGGTTTTATATGGAGGTCCTTGATTCACTTGGACTTGAGCTTTGTAAAAGGAGATAAGAATTGGTCGATTTGAGTTCTTCTACATCCTGACCTCTTGTTGACCCACCATCATTTGTTGAAAATGCTGTCTTTTTTCCACTGGATGGCTTTAGCTCCTTTGTCAAAGATCAAGTAACCATAGGTGTGTGTGTTCATTTCTGGTTCTTCAATTCTATTCCACTGATCTTCCTGCTTCTTACCAATACCATGAAGTTATTATTATTTTATTATCATTTTTTAATTTTTCTATTTATATTTTTATTTATTATCTATTATATTTATTTATTTTTGTTGGTATATTTATTGCTCTGTAGCTTGAGGTCAGGGATGGTGATTGCCCCAGAAGTTCTTTTAATATTGAGAATAGATTTCGTTATCCTGGATTTTTTGTTATTCCAAATGAATTTGCAAATTCTCTTTCTAACTCTGTGAAGAATTAAGTTGGAATTTTGATGGGGATTTCATTAAATCTGTAGATTGCTTTCAGCAAGATGGCCATTTTTACTATATTAATCCTGCCAATCCATGAGCAAGGGAGATCTTTCCATCTTCTGAGATCTTTTTCAATTTCTTTCTTCAGAGGCTTGAAGATCTTATCATAAAGATCTTTCACTTGCTTGGTTAGAGTCACACCAAGGTATGTAATAATTTTTATGGCTATTGTGAAGAGTATAATTTCCCTAATTTCTCTTTCAGCCTATTTATCCTTTGAGTAAAGGAAGGCTACTGATTTGTTTGAGTTAATTTTATATCAAGCCATTCTGATGAAATTGTTTATCAGGTTTATGAGTTCTCTGGTGGAATTTTTGGGGTCACCTAAGTATATGATCTTACCATCTTCAAATAATGATATTTTGACTTCTTCCTGTCTAATTTGTATCCTGTTGTCCTTCCTTTGTTGACTAATTGCCCTTCCTAGAACTTCAAGTACTATGTTTAATAAATGGGGAGATAGTGGGCAGCCTTGTCTTGTCCCTGATTTTAGTGTGATTGCTTCAAGTTTCTCTCCATTCAGTTTGAGGCTGGCTACTGGCTTGCTGTATATTGCTCTTACTATGTTTAAGTATGGGGCTTGAATTTCTGATCTTTCCAAGAATTTTAACATGAAGAGATGCTGAATTTTGTCAAATGCTTTTTCAGCATCTAATGAAATGATCATGTTGTTTTTTTTAATTTGAGTTTGTTTATATAGTGGATTACGTTGATGTATTTCCGTATATTAAACCATCCCTGCATCCCTGGGATGAAGCTTACTTGATCATGGTAAATAATCATTTTCATGTGTTCTTGGATTCAGTTGGCAAGAATTTTATTGAGTATTTCTGCATCAATGTTCATAAGGGAGATTGGTCTGAAGTTCTCTTTTCTTTGTTTGGTCTTTGTGTGGTTTAGGTATAAGTGTAATTGCGGCTTCATAGAATGAATTGGGTAGTATACTTCCTGTTTCTATTTTGTGAAACATTTTGAAGAGTATTGGTATTAGGTGTTCTTTAAAGGTCTGATAGAATTCTCCACTGAACCCATCTGGTCCTGGCCCTTTCTTGGTTGGGAGAGTATTAATGACTGCTTCTATTTCTTTAGGGGTTATGGAATTGTTTAGATGGTATATCTGCTCCTGTTTTAACTTTGGCACCTTGTATATGTCTAGAAAATTGTCCATTTCATCCAGATTTCGCAATTTAGTTAGGTATAAACTGTTGAAGTAGGATCTGATGGTTTTTTGAATTTGCCTGGCTTCTGTTGTTATGTCTCCCTTTTCATTTCTGATTCTATTAATTTGGATACTGTCTCTGTGCCCTCTGGTTAGTCTGGCTAAGGGTTTATCTATCATGTTGATTTTCTCAAAGAACCAGCTCCTGCTTTTGTTGATTCTTTGTATAGTTCTTTTTATTTCTATTTGGTAGATTTCAGCCCTGAGTTTAATTATTTCCTGCTGTATACTCACACACTCTTTGGTGTGTTTGCTTCTTTTTGTTCTAGAACTTTCAGGTGTGCTGTCAAACTGCTAGTGTATGCTCTCTCCAGTTTCTTTTTGGAAGCACTCAAAGCTATGAGTTTTCTTCTTACCACTGCTTTCATTGTGTCCCATAGGTTTTGGCATGATGTGTCTTCATTTTCACTAAATTCTAAAAAGTCTTTAATTTCTTTCTTTATTTCTTCCTTGACCAAGTTCTCATTGATTAGAGTGCTGTTCAGTCTCCATATGTATGTGTGTTTTCCATTGTTTTTGTTGGTATTTAAGACTAGCCTAATTCCCTGGTGATCTGAGGGTCCATGGGATTATTTCAATCTTCTTGTATCTGTTGAGGCTTGTTTTCTGGCTAATTATGTGGTCAGTGTCTCTTTGGCAGGTAGACTGGAAGGAACCCAAGCAACTGGTCAGGCGGTTCCTGAGTCCCTGGATTCTCCTGGTTCCAGGTACTCCTGGTGGTATTGGAACAGATATTGTATTCTACTCACCAGTGATCCTAAGATCTTGGGTGTGCTAGAGTGCCTTCGAGTGGAGTTCTGGGGACTGTGGGTCTGGCCACTGAGTTCAAGCCCAAGGTAAACTGGTACAAACCAGAAAGGCAACTTCAGGATTTCTAACAGTGATATTGGGAGAGATTTCCATAAATAGTAGTGAAGGTTGGAATCAAAAGTTTGGATATGGAAACTGAATGTTTATTTATTTATTTATTTTGCTTCTTGGTGGAACTCAAACCTGTACACTGATTAAACTGCCAAGTCCTAAGCTCAATTTCCTCCTTCCTCATGTTCATTGTTATAGTAAAAACAGTGTCTCTTTGGCAGATGGTTCTATCTGTCTTCTTTTTATCTATCTTCACGGTAATCACTGACTTATACCAGGTGAACTTACGTGCTCATTTCAATACTACATTAGAATTATATTTGTATACATTATGTTAACTATTTTATACTTCTAAATCACATATATTGTTAAAACATGCTCCTTCAATCAATACTATTGTGCCGAGAGTTTCTATTTTTGCATCTATAAGACCAATTAACTTATTTTGATACATGTATCATTTTCTACTGGCTAATAATTGTATCTCAACATGATTAATGTTTAAATGGGATCTCAAAATCAGTATTATAATAAAACACCTAACTTCTTCTACGCTTCACAACAGCTCTGATAATTGATTTAATATTTGTAATGACATTTATACTGTCAATTCTTAAAGCTTCAAAATATTTAGATTATTTTAACATATTATTTCAACACTGATCGATTATTTTTAAGGTTTTATAGCTTAGAGCTAATGATGGATGTTTGATTCAAAACTCAAACCATCAATTTAGCATTTCCGACAAAAATGCTGAAGAGAAATGCTAAGGACATAGCTCACAGATCCCTCTATCATTTGTGTGGATGCTGACTTTCCAGGAGCATTAGTGTCAGCCATTTTTCTTCTCTCAGGGACTTCGAGTGCTTTCGTAGTTTTCTTGGCATGTCCACAACCATGATCTCCATGGGACTTTCTAAGTATAGAAATTCATGATCTTATGTATCATTCTTGCACAGGGTCTATGCTAATCTTCTCTGTACTGTTTGAACTTTCATATACCCTTATGAAGTTCTATCTACAACTGGCTGATTATATCCCATGGTCATTCATAGCTCCAGAATGTCTCTTACAGTGAACAATTAATATCCATTTGTGTTCTAGTATTTTTGCTTAAAAGTCTTTGTATCACTGTAGCACATAATATGAGCTCAGTAGATATTGGCTAGTTGATTGATGGATCGACTGAATTGAATCTAAAATTCACCCTATCACACAAAATTATTATCCTTCAACACATAAATAATACAGACAGAAGTCGGATATTTAGAATCAAGAAAAATATAAAAATAAAGAATGCTTTTAAGAACTTGCCTATTACCTGCCTTATTTTGTGAAGCTTCAAATTAGAAATATGAAGATGTTGGGGAAAATGTCTCATGCAAAATGGGGCCATTTTATCATAAATTATAATTTAAATTTTAATATGAATGTATTTCATAGTTCCTATTAGTAGCATTAATTCTTATATTATATGAAATTTCAAGCATATAGAAAACTACAAAAATCCAAACATTTATGTATTGTCACTAAGATTCAACAGATGTTAACATTTTGCCATATATGCATCAAATCTTTTTTAAAATAGCAAATGAAGTATTATGGATTCTGCCAAGGTTCCCAGCCCCTTTATATATCCTTTCCTCTCTAACTAGAAACTCACATATCAAAAATGTTTGTACTTGTGCTGTGCATCATGTTTCCAGAAACAGTATAAATGGGCTTACTTTGTATGTCCTAGGGGCTCTTTATTAAGAGAAATACACAATTCTGAAAAGAAAACTAAAGGCAAAAATGAAAGTTGTGACAGTAGCTTAGCCTGTAATTTGCTCGTCTTGCAAGTATGAGGACCTAAGTTCAATCCGAGATTCAGTGTGAAAACGTTGGGCATTTGATATGGATCTGTAATCTCAGCACTGGGGTAGTAAAGGGGAGAAGATCACTGGAGCTTGCTCAACAAGCAGTCCAGTGTCACTGGTAAGCTCCGGGGCAATGGGATACTCTACCACAAGAAGTGGATGTACTTCTTGAAGATGACACTTAAATTTACCCCCAACATCCATACACTTGCACTTGCACACATATATACATGTCTATATAAATACAAATGCACGCATAAAATTTTAAAATGAGGCATATTTTATGGGAAGTGTAGACAGATTCAATCTATTTGTAATTCTTGGCACACAGCATCACTCATTTTACCATATTACAGAAGGCTTACTTGTTGCAGTGTTGTTGGGCTTACATCCAAACTATAGAGATTCAGAGAAAGAATGATATCTGTCTGAGGTCGTTGGCACAACTGGAGATCAGCAACAACTACTAAAGCAGGGAGAATCTGACCTGATACAAAGAGATAGCTCATGTGTATCATTTCAGCAGCTCTTTTTTACTTTGCTTAATAAAAACAGTAAATGTATATATCCTGCACTAACCAAACATATGCACCATTAGTATTTTCTTTTTAGCTTTTTTTCCCCAACCTAAAACTAAAGCATTTAGGATTAACCTTGAAATAGATATTGTTCAGAATAAAACATCTTGTAAAAAAGTATACATCTGTGAAAATAAAACTTCTTTAAATTAAAGAAAGGTTCATTAACATGTAAAATCAACTTTCATTTGTATGTATTATGTTTTACATGAATGGATTCACTCCATGCACCTTTTAAAATTGAACTGGCTCATTGACTTTATTTTATATATTGCTCTTGCTGACATGTTGGTATAGTCTACTTAATTTAACTGCTGTCAAATTCTATGTTGGGCTAATCAAGCACATTTCATTTTTCTAGAGTGTTTAAAGTATTTTTTTTAATTCAAAAAGTTGATTTTTCACTTGTGAGCAAAGTTAAAGAAAACATTCTTCTCCATCTCTCTCTGAGTAGGTGTAGCACTGTCACCAAGGTAACCAATTATAGTGAAATTCTCAATCGCAGGATGTGTCCATCTTATGCAAACTGCAAAGCAACTGAAAATCATGCCCTCTGCCCTTCATTATCATCTTACTTCTCTCCAGAGACTGGTGCAGACGATGCTCACTTTTCTTTATGGTTTCCCCTGTTATTTCAAGTGTTTTTCTAAACATTCCCTAGGAAGTCACTCAGTGCGCACACTTATTTTATTTCCATCATATATATAGTTGCTCTTTCCAAGATTATTTCCTTGAGATTTTGTAAGTACTATAGTTATAGTATGTACATTTGGCATTGACAGTCCACATATTTGACAGTAGCCCTCTAATGTCATAATGCAAATGAAAAACTTCCTATCTCCTGGTAACATCATCACCTTATAGCATAGCAGGATAGTTATATGTTTCTGCCCTTTTCAGTGTCCTCAGACCTCATACATTGCTATGCTAATAATAACTTAGCATGTATAAATATGCTTATTGACATATAACACAAAGTACTTGATAATAGTAATAATAATGGCTGTCTTAGGTTTCCTATTACTGTGAAGAGACACCATGACCATTGCAATTCTTATAAAGGAAAACATTTAATTGGGGTTGGCTTACAGTTTCAGAGGTTCAGTCCATTATTGTCATGAAAGTAAGTAACCATGGTGGCAGGCATGTTGTTGGAGAAGGAATTAAGATTATACAACTTGATCTACAAGCAGTAGAAATAGCCATGTAGTATACTGGACATCTCTTGAGCACATATGATCTCAAAGCCTTCCCCTACTGTATCACACTTCTTCCCACAAGCCCATACCTCCTCAAATGAGCCCACACATCCTAATAACACCATTCCCTATGGACCAAGCATTCAAACACATAAGTCTTTGGGGGCCATTCTTATTCAAACCACCACATTGACATATGTTCTTCTCTACCATCAAGTGTATATTGTTTATATTTATTAAAAAATGTGTTTGCTGTTATGTTGTATATCTTCGAAAAGAGAGCAATCTCATGCAATCTTGGTGTTTACCATTTCTCTTCACTTTCTCTATTGCTTCATTCAATCTCGTTCCTGTGCAAATTACGTCAATAAAGTCACACAGTAGAATCCTCCTGAAATACAAACTCCATATCATCATGCAAAATATGCCTATATTTTGAAAGCAAATAAATAATAGTTACTCATTTGATATTAATCTTTTATTAAACACTGTGAATATGCTAAATCTTATACCCGGCACAAGATGTGGTGAGTAGGCCTGGAATACTATTCCTCTTAAGTTGTTTATAACCTGGTGCAAGATGCTTACAGTCCCATGACTATTTTCAAGAAAATGAAGTTCAATTATTTTAATCGCACTGAGCCATGAAACTCATGTTAGCAGTGCTTCTGGAGAGAGTGTGGCCTTCACTTTAGTAACTCCCCATGGAAACCATCTGAGAACATACTGTACTCAAAATGTCAGAGACAAGAAATGAAAAATGTCCTAGAAATAGAAAGGAATGGAGAAAAGGGAAAACGGAGGAGCGTAAGCCAGATTCTGAGAGATGCTTAGACGAGCAATCTCAACACATACACACATACACACACACACACACACACACACAATAAATTGGAAACCTCAGAGAAGAACTAGATATAACAGTTATTTGATATTTTAAGCATTTGCAAAAACTTTTATGTCCATATTTTTCTGAATTATATGTGTTTTTATCCATGTGTGTGTTTGTGTTGGTGTGTGTTAGTGCATGTGTTTGTGTGCGTATGTGTATGTATGTGTGTTTGTGTTAGTGTGTATTTGTATGGTGCGGTATGTGGTTTGTGTATGTGTGTTTGTGTCTCTCTGTATATTTGTGTGGTGTGGTGTATGTTTCTAAGTATGTTTTATGTAATTTGTGTGTGTGTGCGCACACACGTGTGTGTGCTAAAGTAGGGATAGCTCTAGCTTTTAGTTATTGTTTTTGTTGGAATATTTTTCAGGTTCAGTCTCTTCTCTCCTTCTCCGTTGACAACCAACACAACCTTAGGGCTGACTTTTGTGCTTTTACAGGCAGCAATCCCTGGGGGAAGAGGGTTTGGTGCTGAAACTGCTCTCTTTCTTCTACAAGCCCCAGGAACTCATTTGTTTGTTCTCTCCTGCTGTGACAAGCCATGCTCCAGTTTTTTTTCTTTTAATAGTATCCCTGTTTACATTGAATATGTCCACACAATGCCACTGAGATTAATCAAATGTTTCACTGTTTTCTTGTTTTCAGTTGTTATTGGCCTGCAATTAAATGACATCTGATCATAGGCCTTTAATAGCTAATAATTATATAATTATTGAACTCTAGTGGAATGGTTTAAAATAAGATGCTTTTATTTAATAACATTTGAATTCTAATAATCTCATGTGATCAATATTTGTGTTAACAAAGATTGCTAACAAGAAATTTAAGCAATAAGATCATTGAATATAGCAGGTTCATTGACTGTGTATGAATGAATGTTTGTGTGTATGAATGTGTGTTCATGTGTGCAGCCACGAATGTGTGTGGCAACCTCAGGTGTTTCTTAAGATTCATCTTTATTTTACTTTGTTAAATGGTGTCTCTCACTGTTATAAAATTTGTTAAATATATGATCTGGTTGGCCCATCAATCCCCAATAATCCACCTGCTTCTGCCTCTTTTGTGGGGGTCTTACAATTGCATGATATCACCATGCCACTGTAAATAATATTTGTTCTGAGAATCAAATTCAGGTCCTCTTGCTTGTGAGTCAAACACTTTACCAAGCTATTTGTTTCTATAGCTCCTTTACACCTTTTTACTCAGAGCTCCATAATGTTTGTTTTAAGCTGTCATTTCAGATTTGACTAGACATGCATCCTGAAAATGTAACTCTTATTTTTTTATTATTTTTGCTTTTGGAAATAGATTTCTTCAGGCCACTATGCCTCACTTCCAATATTTGATACTCCTGTATTAAGTTTCTTCCATTCATTTCATGGTGACTGTTGGCTTTGGTGGTTCTGAGTTATGCCAAGCACTATAGGCTTCTCTAGATACACCGAGTTTTTGAACAAGAAAGAAGCACCCTGTCTGTACTGGCTGGTTTTGTGTGTCAATTTGACACAGGCTGAAGTTATCACAGAGAAGGGAGCTTCAGTTGGAGAACTGCCTCCATGAGATCCAGCTGTGGGGCATTTTCTCAATTAGTGATCAAGGGCGTAGGGCCCCTTGTGGGTGGTGCCATCTCTGGGCTGGAAGTCTTGGGTTCTATAAGAGAGCAGGCTGAGCAAGCCAAGGGAAGCAAGCCAGTAAGAAACATCTCTACATGGCCTCTGCATCAGCTCCTGCTTGAGTTCCAGTCCTGACTTCCTCTGGTGATCAACAGCAATGTGGAAGTAAGCTGAATAAACCCTTTCCTCCCCAACTTGCTTCTTGGTCATGATGTTTGTGCAGGAATAGAAACCCTGACTAAGACACTGTCTACCTTGAAATTAAACTCTAGCAAATGCAAAAGCTTAATAGATGACTAATTACTAAATAAACCATTTTCTCAGTTTTCTGAAAGAAATTAAGGGCTGTGATAAGTAATCATATAGGCAATTTTAAAGATTATTTATTTAAATTTATTATAATAGTTATAATTATGTGTGTGTGTGTGTTTGTGTGCTTACATGAGTTTCTGTGCACCACATGTATGCAGGCATTAAAGAAGCCCAGAGGAGCTACATGCATACAAAAAACTGAATCCAGGTCCTCTACAAGAGCAGTAAGAACTCAACACTTGAGCTATCTCTCCATTCCCAGGTATGAGTTTAGGTGGCATAACACTTTTTCTGAACAGGGGACTTATCAAGGTCTAAATAAATGATGAGAAAGAACAAAGCATGATATTTCTTAGGGAATTCATATTTCTTTTAGAGGAAAGAATTCATTTAAGTCCTGAGACAGAGACAAAAGACAGATCAGTGGAAAGCAAGTTACAGAGTCCGGAAGAGGTGGATCTAGTAGGCACTTGCCAGGCACCGAGAAAAATAAGAGCTTTTTCTGGGGATGCAATGAGAAGCCACTGGTGAGTTTTAAGCATGGGAACAATGAAATCTGACTAGCATTTAAAAAAACACACTACAGATGCTGTTAGGCCAAGTGAAATTTTAGGTGCCAAAGAGTGGGTGATTCAACTTCTCCAAGGCTCATATGAGTTTTATTTTTATCCCAGGATAAGGCTCCTTCTTCTAGTGTTCTGTTTCTTGTGGGAAATGTAGTTTATAAAGCTCATAACTACTTCTTTTTCCTGAGTATTATTTTGTCACGGCGTCTGTTTGTTTGCTTCCACAAATGAAAAGCAATGAGGTTTAGCATCCCTATAAAATTAATGATTAGTTGGGTTACCCAGTGGTTTCTTGGATTTCTTAAGGACCCACACTGTCCCTACAGTTTGATTGTTTGGTTGATCAGAAACAAATCTGTTTTGCCTTTGAGACATGGAAAGAGTTTCTTTTTTTTTGTTTTTTCTTTTTTCTTTTCCAGTTGTGAGGCCTGCACCTGCCCTGGCTGACTGGACCTTAGATTTATATTATCTCATGTGGAGGCATTGGTCTAGAACATAAGTTATTAAATGGACACTGTTAAGGGCTAGTTAACACCTCATACTGAGGGACCATCCTGGATTGTGCAGTATTTTTATCATTACCCTTGCATCCTACATATAGAAGCCAGTTATCCTTTTTGGGTAATCGAAATGTCTACAGACACAGAAAAGAAGCTTTTGCCCCCATGCTGGGAGGCAGGGTGCAAAATCATTGACATTTGAGAACTCAGAGTCTAGAAAAACTCTTTAGTTCTCTCTTTGCACTTGAACTTTAAATGTATCAGGAACCCTATCAAAAGTCAGAGACTCTGTTGCACTTTTGGTATTTTGTGTTATTTACTAAGACATTTTCTGCAAAGAAATGTTGAACTTCCCCCAAGCCCTTTTCTTCTTCATCACTATGACACCAACTTCTTCCCCTGAAGTAACTCTTATCACAGAGCAGAGTCTTATTAGCACAGTAGATAGACTGAAAGTTTCAACACTGATGCTCAGGGAATCAAGGGTTCCTTACCCTGCAGGTATATAATTTCCGTCTGTCTTCAAGTACCTATGATTCATTAAGGGAAAATATCTGTGCATTTGACTACAAAGGAATTTGAAGCAAATCCAAATAAAGAAACCTAACACTTCTCAGCTGCCACAATTTTCTTCAAATTCTAATTTCTCTTTATCCTTCTCCAATGATGCATATAAAAGATAGTTGACTCTCACTCAAACTTCAAAATTCTGCTTGCCATGTTCAGTTCAAATGCCTGCATTTTCAAGATGATGCTTCTAGAAACTCAATCTGGTCACTGCTGACATAATCTTCAATATTTGATGCCTGCTATTTTGATATCTCTCCTTATTCTCCCCTTTGAAGCATCTTTTATGTATTCTTTGCCTGAGAATTATTTTCATTTTGGTGTTTGAAAAAAACAGAATCAAAAATGTAGAGATTTCCCATTACTCTCTCCACAATATACAGAAATAAATCTCTATCAAAGCCCAACCTCTAAATAGCATTTTTTTTTTTTTAATATTGGATGGTCCTGTATGTTATCCAATGCCCATGTCTTACCTAGGGACTCATTCTTAGTCTTGTCCATGGTATAGCTTGGATAATTAGTGGTGTACATTCTGCATCATTTCATGAGAAGAGCACTTGCACATCTATAAAACATATACTCCTCTTATTCAATAATGAACCATCACATTGAAATGATAGTATACCATTTGTATACTAGATCCAAATAATTTTATTTCAAGTCTATGAAGTATGTCATTCTGTTATCATCTTCCCTCTAGGATGTCTGTTGAAAATTCCAATCATTATCAGATTATTATTACATGTGTTGCTACGCACACTCGTCTACTCCAGTCACATCCAAAATATCGGGGATAAAATCCTGATAAAGGATAAGAGGCAAATAAGACCCCAAAAGGAGTTCTGTGTCTCCTGGATATTCAGACAGTCGTTGGTATCCCCTAACTCAGATGTGTTCCAGATTAGTCCTTCCAATCATCAATATGGCCTCATAATTAGGCATTAAGGTACCCCAAGAAATGATTCATAAATGGTTAAGATTGGGCATTGTCTCCTGGCTGACACAATGTTTCTAACCTTGCCAGAGCTAGCAACAGAGGTCGAGTACATTCCTTAGGGCAATCGACAGTTCATAATAGTTAGAAATGTTTCCCATACTAGAGAGTAATGTAGGGTTTCCCTCACTCTAGGACATTAGCTAGAAGTGTTAGGTCAGGTCGGAACTCTTCACTGCCTGCCCTGGAACTCCCCAGGCTAGAACCAGAGAATTAGCAGGAAATGCTAGATTGTAATCTCCTGGCCATTGCCTCCAGCTAGAACCAGAGAATTAGCATAGGAATACCTAAATACCTCAACAGGGAGGGCTCCACTCCTTTTCCTCCTGCTTCACACCTAGCTACCAGACCCTGCTGACCTTGGTGTGGGGGTCACTTGTGTACATGACTTCAGTCTTGCGTCCCCTGCTGTAACCCCCACCTGCCTATGTGACTCTTGACATCAGCCCTGCTTGCTGTATGCTACTTAAGCCTGCTTTTCACTTTGTATAAGGACTTGGACTTAGACAAGGAGAAGGACTAGCACTTGGACTCGCGGGCCCAGAGCACTTGGACCTGGGGGATGCAGTACCAGTCCAGAAGAGATAGCTGCTGCTTTAGACCCAGTAGGTTTTAGATAGCCTCAGATGTACCTCAACTATTGAGCTGCCAGATTTACCACCTCTCTTTTGCAATGACTGTAAAGTCTGATGCCATTTCTAAGAAATACATTTAGATCCTGTACTTCATGTGCCGTCTCTGCCATCATTTCTTCGCCTACGCCTTGTCAACCTGACTAGGACCACCCCACCCCCCCACCCCCCACCCCCGTTTCTCCCGCGGGTTGAGGGAGGCCCAGATCGGAGGCCCAGATCGGCCTGCCCGTGGCAATGTGTAAGTAATGTTTTTCCCTCTGAACACTTCTGAGATTTCTTTTATCCATATGTTAAAATATATTTATAAATGTTTTAAAAATCAGTTTGAAAAATTGAGTACAATTGCCATACAAAACCTGTATAAATTAATGAATACAACCTGATAAACATGGAGCTAAATATATTCTTATGAAAACAGAAGTGTTACTATAATCTGCATAACAAGTCGATGACAGAGAACATTTATGCTCAAAAATTTTGTGCTTGCTTTTCTTTGCCCAAAACACTTTCCATGAGGAAACTCACAGATACCTTATGCACACCTAAATTTTTAATAAATGATAACACTTATTATCTACTCTAACTGTTCATGGCCAGTTTTGATAATTCTAAGTACCACTTCCATTGCTGACTGCACCACAGATGATACATTGTAGATAGGATACTTGCTGAGCCTAAACCTCACCTGTTGAATGTTGAGTCAACCACAATAAGAAGTCTATAAAACTTTCACTATTTTAAAATAAGAAACAACAAATATTTTGTAACAATAAACTGCCTCAATGTTGCCAGGTTCTATCTCAAGAAGAATATTGAGAGGAAATTTTCTTTCCTAGAGAGGAAGAAATTAAAATTAAAAAGTAGGGATAATATCTTTGCAGTCTGAGAAAGAGTCTCTCCTTGAAGATATCTGAGCTATGCTTTAACAAGCTCACTACTTTTAAAAAATAGCACTTTATTTGACCTGCTCTGTCCAATTTTATCAAGAATCCATTTTAAAGGTTTCATTATATTTTATATTTATATTATTTTATTTCTATTGTTAAAGCTTTATTTTTTTTTACATCTATGGAAAGTCCATCTATTTCTGTTGATGTACAAGACATTTGTGATTTGACAATATTCCCTTTGACATCACTCTAGGTGCACTATCTAATGAAATTCCTCTGATCTATTCTTACACTCTGATAACCTACGACTGTCCCCAGCAAGAATCCTAAGCTGAGAATCACTATCTTTCATAATCCTCTCTTAGTAATTTTCTAGCCACTGGCTTCCTCTGTTTCCCCATTGGCTGTAAATTCTCCCACTTGTCATTCGTGTATTTTGAGTTCAACTCTCCCTCTCTGTCTCTCTGTCTTTCTTTCTCTCTGTCTCTCTTTCTCTCTCCCTCCCTCCCCCTCTCTCCTCTCTCTCTCAATAGTTTTGACATCTGTCAGGATGACCCTCAGTAAATTCTTTCTACATTTTTACAACTGTCAGAATGACTGTTTTTTTTTTTTTTAATAAAGTTTCATTGGGATTCAATTGATTTTACCTGTCAGTCATCGGGAGCATACCACCAGGAGAAAGAAATACTTAGAAGAAGACCTATAACAATAAAGAGCTTTATTTTTATTTATTTTACATCTGGGGAAAATTCAACTATTTCTGCTGATGTACAAGACATTTGTGATTTGACAATATGTTTCTGTTTTTTGCTTTTGTTACTATGCTGTAGGACAGATCCTCCAAAACATTGTCCAAACCCATATCACCCATCCTCTTTTTAGAATTTCCTCTACCAGTTTTACAATATTACTAGTTAATCAATTTTTCATCCATTCTGTGTAAGATGTGGAAAGAAGTGTTTAATTCATTCTTTGGCTTGTAGATATTCAATCTTTCCACCATTGTTTTGAAACGACAATCCTTTCTCTGTTGTCTACCTTCACAGAAGTTTGGTTCACCATGAATTCATTAACTTGTTTGTAGGATCTTCCTTCTGCTCTATGAGTCTGCTTTATTAGTTTTGGTTGCCATCTTTGTAGTATATTTTGAGGTCAACTAGTGTAACAACTCAGTTTTGTTTTCAGTTGGTCACAATTGCTTTGATTTATCAGTGCCTGTTGATTCCATACATTTAGAATTTTTCCCCATTCATATAAAAATATCTCATATTTGGTGTTACCAGATCAGTTTTGAATAGACTATGCCTTTATCTGGAATTTCTGACAGAGTATTAATCCTGGCATGAATGTAGAGTAAAGAAGAACATCAACTTGCAGAGAATTGTGAGCCCAACTCTTTTTCTTACTGATACCAAGCAGTTTAAACTTATTATACTCAGTGTTTTCTTTACAGGAAGATATCCTAGAATTCTAAGGAAGTTATATGTCTGCTGTAGGCTTTTATTCTCTGATAGAAATTATTTAGTGTTCTTTATTATTGTAATTTATTCATTGTTTCTATTTAAAACAAAGCCTTAGCTGTAGCTTCTATTAATATGAAGTGTGCTGATAAGTCAAACATCATCCTGTTGTCCTAGAGAGGCTTGATTATTCTATTACCATAGAGTGGCTGAAGCAGGATCTTTCATGTGCTTATCTTAGTGTTTATTGTGAATATTGTGATTATTCCTTAACTTCAAAGAAAATGACAATTTAAAAAATAAATGTCAAGCTTCATACTTACCTATTTTCTTAAAGGTATACATTGAAAACTTCTACTATTCCTCTATGGATGATATCTGAACACATTTGTTTGGGGGGTTGAATAAATTCTTGATTAATGAGAAAATTGAATTTTGTTTGTAAATATACACCTATATATAAATTTAATAGCAAATTATCTTTTCTTCTATGCCCACTGATGAGTATACACTGCTTCTGCCTCTTGGAATTATGCCTTTAAGCATAATAGATATCAAACATAAGAGAAATTACACCAGGTATGTTTACATGACAGAAGGACATTGCTTATCACTTCAGGCTTCTCCAAAAAGAGAAGAAAAGGAGAGAACATGAGTCTTTCTCCTTTCCTTTCTATCAAACTCACAGTTTTGTTCTTGTTATGTATTTCAATTATGTTCTGAAATTTCTTCCATGTTTTTTTTTGGTTTTATACATGAATAGTGTTCAAGATTCAACATTGAATAGTGTTAACATATTGTGTTTCCTTTATATTATCCTCTCCAGTGTGTATTTGGGTTGTTTCTGCTTGGAGCTATTATGAATGAAGATGCTGTGGTTGTAGTGTAGCTGTCTTGTCAAGACAGAGCTATCAATTTTCCTGTATATCTAACACACTGTGTTTCTAATCCATATGGTAAAAACTATCTTAATTTGGATGACCTATTTTACATTCCCAGTGATAGTGCACACATCTTTGAGTTGTCTTTACATCTTCTGTTACTCTTTATTTTTTTTTAATTTTTTAATCACTTTTTTACAGTTCAGTCTTTATACCCCTCATGTTCTGCCCTCTGACAGTTCCTCATCCCATACCTCCTCCCCAACTCAGTCTCCAAATGTATGCCCCTACACCCTACCAAACCTCCCCACTCCCTGAGGCCTCAAGTTAGGTGCATCGTTGTTCACTGAGTCCAGAACAGGCAGTCCTCTGATATATGTATGTTAGGGATCTCATATAAGCTGGTGTATGTTGCCTGGTTGGTGGCTCAGTATCTAAGCTATCTCAGGGGTCCAGGTTAGTTAAGACTGCTGGTCTGCCCTCCTCCTCAGCTTCTTCCACCTTTTCCCTAATTCAACCACAGAGTTCACCAGCTTCTGTTCATTGGTTGGGTTCAAATATCTGCATCTGACTCAGCTGCTTGTTGGGTCTTTTGGAGGGAAGTCATGATAGGTCCCTTTTTGTGAGGGCTCCATTGCTTCAGTAATAGTGTCAGGCCTTGGGACCTCCCCCTGAGCTGGCTCCCAACTTGGGCCTGTCCCTGTACCTCCTTTCTATCAGGCTCGTCTCAATTTTTGGCTCTATAGTTCTTTCAGACAGTAACAACTCTAGGTCAGAGTTTTTGACTGTGGGATGGCAACCCTATCCCTCCACTTGATGGCCTGTCTTTCTACTGGAGGTGGACTCAACAAGTTCCTTCTCCCCACTGTACAGCATTTCATCTAAAGTCCCTCCCTTTGAGTCCTGAGAGTCTCTCACCTCCCAGGTCCCTGGTGCATTCTGGAGGATCCGCCCACATCCTGCCTCCTGAGGTTGCCTGTTTCCATTCTTTTGTTGGCCCTCAGGGCTTCAGTCCTGCCCCCCTCCCCAATTCCATGATCATATGAAACTGACCTTGGAATTCCCTCTTCCCATCCCTGTTCCATTTCCCACCTAGGTCCCTCTCTTCCGCTCCCATGTAATTGCTTTCTTCTCCCTTGGGATTGAGGCATCCTCACTTGGGGCCTTCAGCTTGTTAAAAAGGTCATGCATGGTATGTACTCACTAATAAGTGAATAAGTCAAAAAAGTATACAGTACCCAGGATACAATCCACAGAACTCAGGAATGTCTTCAGTCACTCTTGATACTGTCTTTGCTTTGGATTTGTTTGCTTCTGTTTATTTGTTTCTGATAGCAGCTGCTTGCCTTTGTGGGCATGAATGGATACTTTCCTTCCTTCCTTCCTTCCTTCCTTCCTTCCTTCCTTCCTTCCCATCTTCCCACCTTCCTTCCTTCCCTCCTTCCCTCCTTCAGTCCTCTCCTCCTTCACTCCTTCCCTCTTCCCTTCCTTTCCTTCCTTCTTTTTTCTTTGTTTTTAAAATGTATGTATTTACTTCACATCCCAATCAGAAATCCTTCCAGTCCTTTCCCTCACCTCACTTTCTCCCATGCCCCCCTATCCCTTTTCCTCAGAGAAAAGGAGACTTCCCATAGATATCAACCCACCTTGGCATATCAAACAGTAGGGGTAGGTGAACCATCTCCTATAGAGATGGTTCTATAGAGATGGTTCCTATAGAGGCTAGACAAAGTATCCCAGTTAGGGGAAAGGAATCCAAAGGTAGGCACCAGAGTCAGAGACAGCTCTTGCTCCTGATGTTAGGGGTCAACATGAACATCAATTAGCACATCAGTTAAATATACATAGGGGACTTGGGTCCATTCCAAGCATACTCTTTGGTTGGTGGTTCTGTCTCTGTGTGCCCTTATGGACCCAGGTTAGTTGGTTTTTTACATTTTCCTGTGGTGTCCCTGACCTCTCTTGTTCCAATCCTTCCTACCCCCTCTTTGACTAGATTTCCCAAGCTCTGCCTAAGGTTTGGCTGAAGGTCCCTGGATCTGTTTTCATCAGCTGCTGCTTAAAGGCTCTCAGAGGATAGTTATGCTAGATCCCTATCTGTAAACATAGCAGAGTATCACTAATAATGTCAAGGATTGTCTCTCTCTCATGGCATGGTTTTCATGTAGGGACAGTCATTGGTGGGACATTCCCTTAACTTCCTGGGAATCTCCCTTGTAGAAGATTTCTAGCACTTCCCAGAGATGTCCTGATTCACTGATCCCAGTTTCTCTGGTTGCATTCTCCCCACACTTGATCTCTCTTGTTCTCCTCCCTACCTGCTTGTCCTACCTAGTTCCCTCCTTCCATCTACTCCAGATGTCATTTTTTCCATTCTCAGTAATATTCAAGCATACTCCATGGGTATTGCTTATAACCTAGCTTCACTGGTTCTGTGGATAGTAGCATGGTTATCCTGTGGCTACTATCCACTTATAAGTGAGTACATGTCATTTTGGATTTGGGTTACCTTACTCAGGATGATATTTACTTGTTCCATCCATTTCCCTGCAATTTTCATGATGTCCTTGTTTTTAATGGCTGAATAGTATTCATTGTGTCAGCTGAGGGCCTTCTAGGTTGTTTTCAGTTCCTGGCTATAAAGAATAAGGCCGCTATGAACATAGTAGAGTGAGTGTCCTTGCAGTATGCTAGAAGCTCTTTTGGGTAAATGTCCAGGAGTAGTATACCTGAGACTTGAGGTAAAACTATTATCAATCATCTGGGAAAATGCTAATTTCAGTTCGAAAGTGGTTGTGCAAGTTTGCTTTCCCACAGCAATGGAGAAGCATCCATCTTGATTCACATCCTAGTCAGCATGTGAAGTCACTTGAGCCATTCTGACAGATGTAAGATAAAATGCTGAATATTTTCAAATGTGCTTCTCAGCCATTAGAGATTCCTCTGTCAAAAATTCTGTTTAGTTCTGCACATTTTTGAGTTCTTTATGCAATTTGGATATTAGCTCCCTGTCAGATATAGGGTTGATGAAGATCTTTTCCCATTCTGTAGGCTGCCATTTGTCCTATTGAGAGTACCCTTTGCCTTACAGAAGATTTTCAGTTTTATGAGGTCCCATTTATTAATTATTGATCTTAGTACCTGAACTGTTAGTGTGCCATTCATGAAGTGGTCTCCTATGGCTATTCCCCACTTTCTCTTCTATCAGATTTAGTATATCTGACTTTATGTTGAGATCTTTGATCCACTGGGAATTGAATTTTGTTCATGGTGATAGATATGGGTCTATTTGTATTCTTCTACATGCAGACATTCAGTTAGACCAGCACTGTTTATTGAATATGCTCTCAAGGAGAGCTAATATCCATATTCCTCAAATTATTCAACAAAGTAGAAACAGAAAGAAATTTCCAAACTTATTCTATGAAGCCATAGTTACCTTGATACCTATATCACACAAAGAGAATTTCAGACTAATTTCCCTTATTAACATAGATACAAAAATGCTCAATAAAATACTCACAAAGCAAATACAAGAACACAATAAAGGTATCATCCACTATGATCAAATAGACTTCATTCCAGGAATGTAGGGATAATTCAAATATCAAAATCCAACAATGTAATCTACCATACAAAAAAAAAAAAAAAAAAAAAAAAGAAAAAACACATGATCATCTCATTAGATACTGAAAAAGCCTGTGACAAAATCCAACACTACTTTATGATAAAAGCCTTGGGTAAATTAGGAATACAAGACACACACCTAAACACAATAAAGGCAATATACAACAAGATGGTAGGCAACATTAAATTAAGTAGAGAGAAACTTACAGCAATTCTACTAAAATCAGGGACAAGACAAGGCTGCACCTTGTCCATGCACCCTCTCTCCATATCTATTCAATATAGTACTTGAAGCTCTAGTTAGAGCAATGATGCAACTAAAGGAGTTCAAGGGGATACATATTAGAAAAGATGAAGTCAGAGTATTGGTAACCCCAGAAGATATGATAGTGTATATAAGAAACTCCAAAAATTCCATCAGAGAACTCGTACAGCTGATAAACACCTTCAGAAAAGGGCCTGGATACAAAATTAACAGCAAAAAATCATCAGTAACCTTTATTTATACAGACAATAAGTAGGCCAGGAAAGGAATCATGGAAACAACACCTTCACAATAGTAGCAAATAATACAAAGTACCTTGGTGTGTAACTCAAGACCTTCAAGTCTTTGAAAATAAAAATTGAAGAAGGTATGTTGGAATGATATCCCATTCTCATGAATTAGTATAGTGTCCATCTTATCAAAAGAAATCTACAAATTCAATAAAATTTCCAACACATTATTCCCAACACAGACCTTGAAAACATAATACTCAACTTTAAAACAAAAAACCAAAAAACCCAAGATAGTTAAACAGTTCTGTACAATAAAAGACCTTCTGGAGGTATCACCATCCCAACTTCAAACTGTACTACAAAGCAAAAGTAATAAAACCTGCATGCTACTGGCATTAAAACAGGCAGGTTAATCAATTGTATCAAATCGAAGCCTGCTACCTGGAACCTGCCAGGCATTAGTTCTCTCTGTAATCAGCAGTGGTGAAAACATTGACAATTTGGGGGATAGGACTAAATTTTGCAAAGACTAGGATATTTCTTACCTTTTGTAATATTTATCTTTCTTAACGCTTTGCTATTCTGGGGCCAGAAACCACTGGCTTCTAGAGATTAATATTTGCTGGGGATTAAGTAAAGAAATGATTACTCTGGCTTTTTGTTCTTTTACTTGAAGCCCCTCAATGATAGGCAATGATCACAGAGAGGCTCAGAGTTCTGTTAACTCTTTGTGAACAAGTAAAAGAAAATGACACATGCAGAAAGAAAAACTTTTAAACAGACCATACGCACAGGCACACACACTCATACACATTCTGGTCAGGCCAAACTATATGTCTCATGAACTCCACAAGTCTTCATGCATACTTGGATACGTACACCTGTGCTTACACACACACAAACACACACCACACATACACACACACACACACACATTTGGTAAGTGGAGCAAAAGTTACCGTGAAAAAGTTGCATTGAGCAAGTGCCAACACAGAAAAAACTCATTCATTGTGGGTGAAAAATAGGTCCCAAACTTTATTGCTCACAGATACAAAAAAAGTCTATCTTTTTATTGCAGAATGTAAGTAAAAGCCTCATCTGTCTATTAGTAAAAAGATAAAGCTCCATGGTAAGAAAAAAATATGGTAAGAAAAGGCCTGAAAGTAAGACAAAACTCTAAAGTAAGACGAAACCCTCTCCCTTATTGTCCCCCTTACTTCTTATACTATTCTCAGGATAACTGATCACATGGCTTTCTAAGTATTATTACATTCCAACTGTTCATCATACATAAAATAAGGAGTTACAGCAGACATGTTTACATGTTTCAAATAAGATTAGTTCCTAACTAAACATTTATTATCTATCTTCTAGCTCTATAAGATCATTAAAAGTTTAAGGCAATACTTTTTATGTTATAAGTCAGCACCATTTTATCAAAAGGCATATCATCTACCTCATGTCTCATTAGTTTTGAAGTTTTGTGCAGATACATCCAATCAATATTTATTTTCTGTTCTTGCACCAACAAATTGTCCACTCCAAGTTTATGGCCTTTAGCTATCAGATAATAGTTTCACAGCTAACCTAGAAAGAATGTATTCCTGATCATTAATCTTTTTTCAAGCCTTTTTCTTATCCTACTGCCATTATCCCAAGATACATGAAAGGTTGGAGAACTCTAATTGCAGCTTTCATACTATAGAGGGTTCACAATTACTTGTATAAACTTAGGAATTCTATAAAATCATCATTAGGAATTATGAAATCATCAATTTGTCTAGATAGCATTGCTACAAGGGAGCCCATCTTAGTTTATCTGCAGAAAATCTGCCCAATAGGATGGGCTAAACCCAGGAACTGTTTTTAATATTACTTTTTTCTTTTTTTCTTTTTTTTTACACTCCAGGTTTTATTACCCTCCCTGTCCACCCTTTGACTTTTACACATCCCATACCTCCTCCACAAGGATGTCCCCACCCCCTAATCCCCACCACACCAGAACACTAAACTCCCTGGGGCCTCCAGTCACTCAAGGGTTAGGTGCATCTTCTCTGACTAACCCCAGACCCAGCAGTCCTCTGCTGTATATGTGTTGGGGGCCTCATATCAGCTGGCGTACACTGCCTGCTTGGTGGTCCAATGTCTAAGAGATCTCAGAGATCCAGGTTAATTGAAACTACAGGGTCACCGTCCTCCTCGGCTTCTTCCAGCTTTCCCTCAATTCAACCACAGAGTTCAGCAGCTTCTGTCCATTGGTTGGGTGCAAATATCCGCAGATGACTCTTTCAGGTGTTTCTTGGGTCTTTCTGAGGGCAGACATGATAGGTCCCTTTTTTGTGAGCACTCCATAGCCTCAGTAATAGTGTCAGGCCTTAGCCCCCCCCCCCCAAACTGGACCTCACTTTGGGCCGGTTGCTGGACCTTCTTTTCTTCAGGCTCTTCTCCATTATAATCCCTGCAGTTCCTTCAGACAGGAACAATTATGGGTCAGGGATGTGACTGTGGGATGGCAACCCCATTCTCCACTTGATGCCCTATCTATCTGCTAGAGGTTGGCAAGTTCCCTCTTCCCAATGTAG
>NW_022196905.1:56195843-56197860 GCF_008632895.1 Mastomys coucha | reverse complement strand
TTGTTTTTAATAGCTGAGTAGTACTCCATTGTGTAAATGTACCACAATTTCTGTATCCACTCCTCTGACAGTCTCTTACCTCATAGGTCTCTGGTATATTCTGGAGGGTCCCGCCAACCTCCTACCTCCTGAGGTTGTCTGTTTGCATTCTTTCTGCTGGCCCTCAGGGATTTAATCCTTTTCCACCACCCAATAACAGATCAGGTTCCCCTCTCCACTTCCCATCCTCTTTCTCTCCCATATCCCTCCCTCCCTCCAGAAATTTTTAGATTATTCAATAATGATATGAAAGGCATATTAATAGCAAGATGCAATCCTGTAATGAAGTCTCTTTGGGCTTGGCTCTTAGAGCTCACATATCATAGGTCATGCAAAAATGATGGGCCATCTCTGGGAAAGCTACCTGCTATCCTTTAGCCTTTCCTAAACAGCTCCTCACAGAAGGCCCAGAAATAAACTTAAAAACCTAAAGTCATGTGAATTTTGACAAAGAAACCAAAAATATACAATGGAAAAAAGAAAGCATTCTCAATAAATGCTGCTGGTTTACCGGAATGTATTCATATCGAAGAATACAAGTAAATCCATAGTTATCACCCTGCACAAAACTCAAATACATGTATATCAAAGACCTCAACACAAAACTGAATATATTTCTTATTAAGGTTTGGATTCCATTGTTTTTCTTTTTTAATGATGCATGGAATTTTCTCATGTCTATACTAATATTTTATGTATAATTTTGAGAGAAATACAAGGGGTTTATCTGTTCTTTAATGGGGTGTTCAGATATTTCTGACGTGAATGATAAAATTTATTTATCATAGGGGTTAACTTCCTCATTGGAATTTTAATCTGAAAAGAATTCTGCATAAAGTTTTTTTTTAAATTATAATGGCTGTGTCTTTTGAAGCAGAATATAAATCCCAACTTCTAAATTCTTCTCCAACTAAATGAACATGTTATAGAAGAACATTTTTCATTTAGTTATAAAACTGATCTGAGCTTCAACCTTGTCTGCAAAGTCATCTGGATACCTGAAGGTGAAGCTGTAGCAGTTGTACAACCTAATTAACATCATCCCACTTTTCTGAGTTGAAAGGTTAACACTTCTTTAATGTCTTGGAAGATCATATTTGGTAAGGGCTCATTACATTGCTTTTGCAAGAAACTGAGTGTCCTGTATTTGAATTAGCAAAGTCTCTGCTGTCTCTCATTTGGACAAAGGTACAAGAGGTAGCAATGGCCCTCCACCATCAACCCCCCAACCTCTCATACCCTAAGATATAATAATAGTATTCACTGACTGTAGCTATTTACTTCATACAACAAACTTGGCTTTCTTCAGATTTCATTTGGAGAGATGAGATTCCAGTTCATTATAGTTTCAAGGCTCTTGGAAAACAAGTAAAAGATTTAAGGGATTTAATGATAATTCTACCTTTTCTCCCTGAGCTGAAAACTAATTTAAAAAACACCCGAAATATGAAACAGAAAAATTGATACCAAATGTCAACATATTGTGATGAGTATTATTGGGAGGTGAGAGTTACATGAGCATGCTAATTCTCCTCCCCACATGAGACCACATGCCAGCTAGAGACAGGAAGCATTGAGATACTGCAGGACTGTCAAATAAACTTTCTGAGTGATTTGCAAGACTAGAAGGAAGACTTTCATCATTCTGATGTCTCTAAAGAGGAAAAAAAAGAATCAAGGGCATGTTGAGCTTCTTAAATTCTCTCAGAGTCTCATACTTCCGTTCATTTCCTAAGGTAAAGGGAGAGGCTAGACACGCTGCAAGGTCTTTATTAACTGGATTGCCCAGAATAAAAACAAAATTGCAAACCATTTATACCTCTGAGGAAGAATCTACAGGGCAGTTTAGGAATTCATGATTATAGTCAGTTCCATTGCAGCTCCAGAGATGAAATTCTTGGGCTCATACACATATATGTGTGTGTGTGTGTGTGTGTGTGTGTGTATCATATATATATATATATATATATATATATAT
>NW_022196905.1:56181321-56195833 GCF_008632895.1 Mastomys coucha | reverse complement strand
TATCATATATATACTATATATATGTATATATCATTTCTCTTTATGTATATATATGTATATTATATATATGTGTACATATAATCTTGATTTCTTGTTTTAAATTTTTTATTATGTATTTTCTTTATTTACATTTCAAATGTTAACCCCTTTCCTAGTTTCCCCTCCAAAAAAAAACCCTATTTCCTTGGATCTCCCTCTGCTCACCAACCCACCCTCCTCTCCTGCTTCCTGGCCCTGGCATTCCCCTACATTGGGGCATAGAGCCTTCACAGGACCAAGGGCCTATCCTCCGATTGATGACCAACTAGGCTTATCCTCTGCAGAACCTAGAGCCATGAGTTCCACAAGTGTAATTTTTGGTTGATGGTTTAGTCCCTGGGAACTCTGAGGGTACTGGTTAGTTCATATTGTTGTTCCTCCTATTGGTCTGCAAACTCCCTCAGCTCCTTGGGTTCTTTCTCTAGCTCCTTCATTGGGGACCCTGTGCTCAATCCAATGGATGGCTATGAACATCCACTTCTGTATTTGTCAGGCACTGGCAGAGCCTCTCAGGAGACAGCTATATCAGGCTCCTGTCAGCAAGCACTTGCTGTCATCCACGATAGTGCCTAGGTTTGGTGACTGTGTATGGGATGGATCCCCAGGTGGGGCAGTCTCTGATTGTCATTTCTTCAGTCTCTGCTCTACACTTCGTCTCTGTAATTCTTTCCATGGGTAATTCCTTTCCCCTTCTAATAAGGATCGAAGTATTCGCACTTTGGTCTTCCTTCTTCTTGAGTTTCATGTGGTTTGTTGATTGTATCTTGGGTATTGTATCTGTGGGCTAATATCCACTTCTCAGTGAGTGCATACCATATATGTTCTTTTGTGTTCTTTTTGGTTACCTCACTCAGGATGATATTCTCCAGATCCATCCATTTCACTAAGAATTTTATAAATCCATTGTTTTTAATTGCTGAGTAGTACTCCATAGTGTAGATGTACCACATTTTCTTTATCCATTCCTCTGATGAGGGACATCTGGGTTGTTTCCAGCTTCTGGCTATTATAAATAAGGCTGCTATGAATATAGTGGGGCATGTGTCCTTATTACATGTTGGACCATCTTCTGGGTATATGCCCAGGAATGGTATAGCTGGGTCCTCAGGTAGCTCTATGTTCAATTTTCTGAGGAACCGCTACACTGATTACCAGAGTGGTTGGATCTGCTTGCTATCCCTCCAGCAGTGAAGAAGTATTCCTCTTTCTCCACAACCTTGCCAGCATTGTCACCTGAGTTTTTGATCTTAGCCATTCTGACTGGTATATGGTGGAATCCCAGGGTTGTTTTGATTTGCATTTCCCTGATGACAAAAGATGACACATTTCTTTAGGTGTTTCTCAGCCATTTGGTATTCCTCAGTTTACTGAATTCAGTTTATGAATTCTTTGTTTAGCTCTGTACCTTATTTTTTTAATTGGATGTTTTCTTAATTTATGTGTTATACAATATTTCCTTTCCCAGGTTCCCTTCCAAAAAATAAAATAAAATAAAATAAAAACAAAAAACAAAAACAAACCCCTGATCTCTCCCTCCCCCTGTTCACCAACCTACCCTGTCCTGCTTTTTGGCCCTGGCATTCCCCTACACTGGGGCATAGAACCTTCACAGGGCCAAAGGCCTTTCTTCCCATTGATGACTGACTTGGTCATCCTCTGCTATACATATGCTGCTGGAACCATTAGTCACACCATGGGTACTCTTTGGTTGATGTTTTATTCCCTGGAAGTTCTGAGGGTACTAGTTAGTTCATATTCCCCAAGCTCCTTCTTGGGGAAATGGATGGATCTGGAGAATATCATCCTGAGTGAGGTAACCCAATCACAAAAGAACACACATGGCATGTGTTCTCTGATAAGTGCAGAAGATCAGAATACACAAAGTACAAACCACAAACCACAAGAAACTCAAGAAGAAGGAAGACCAAAGTGTGGATACTTCGTTCCTTCTTAAAAGGGGAAACAAAATACCCATAGAAGGACTTGTAGGAACTAACTATGGAGCAGAGGCTAAAGGAAGGACAATTCAGAGGCTGCTCCACCTGGGAGTCATTCCTGTATTCAATCAACAAATCTAGACACTATTGTGGATGCTAGCAAGTGATGGATGACATGAGCCTGATATAGCTGTCTCCTGAGAGGCTCTGACAGTACCCGACTAATACAGAAGTAGAGGCTCACAGCCATCTATTGGACTGAGTACAGGGTCCCCAATGAAATATCTAGAGAAAGGACCCAAGGTGCTGAAGGGTTTGCAGCTCCTTAGGATGAACAACAATATGAACTAACTAGTACCCTCAGAGCTCCCAGGGACTAAAACACCAACCAAAATATACACGTGGTGGGACTAATGGCTCCAGCAGCATATGTACAGCAGAAGATGGCCAAGTTGGTCATCAATGGGAGGAAAGGCTTTTGGACCTGTAAATGTTCTATGCCCCAGTGTAGGGTAATGCCAGGGCCAGTAAGCAGGAGGGGTTGGGGTGGTGGGCAGGGGGAGGGAGGAGGGAACAGGGGTTTGTTTTAGTTTTTGCTTTTTTATTTGTATTTGTATTTTATTTTATTTTTGTAGGGGAATCTTTGAAAGGAGATATTGTAAATAAAGAAAACCTCTAATAAAAAATGAGCTAGGTAAAAAATGATGTTAAAATAGAACCGGGAATCATGTGAACTACATCCATTAAGAAAATGTAAACTATATAGAAATACTCAGAAATATAAGAAAGGAGAGAAAGGAAAGCCCAAATGCAGAGGGACACAGCTCTGTAGGATGGCCAGCTCCTTTGTCAGTAGCCAGTGGTTTGTGACTATCTGATTACCATTGTTTGGCCAATCGAATGTGATTGTTTTTGATTTTGGATGTATTTGGGAAGAATGTAGGGTTGACAAAGCACTCAGGAATGAAGATTTCGGCTGTATGTTCTCTGTCCCAGCTATGACTCATCTCTCTAATGAGGGTTCAGAGCAACTGTATAATGCCTGTGTCTCAGTGTTTCATCTATAAAATGGGAATGGTAGTGCCACATGATCTACCTGGGGATTTCTGAAGTTCCCTAATGAGTGTGAAGGTACTTCAAAACAAATAAGGCAATAAGGGCATATATATGTATATGTAATCTTTTTATCTCATCCTGAAAGTTTTTTTGTTGTTGTTGTACAAAAAATAGATTTCATCACTATATTTTTATACAAATATTTCTTGTCAATAAAGGTTGACAAATGATTTATTTAAAAAAAAAAAAAGCAGAATCTGTCTTGGGTCTTCAGCCTCCTGATCCTTCCTTCCTAGTTAGCATTATAACCTCTTGAAGTTGCCTTGGGGCCTTCCTCTATCATTTTCTCATCTAACTATCTCTCTCTTAGGATTTAGCTACCTAATATCCTCCATTCAACCACTTGTAGCCACCACAGTGGTTGAGCATGTGATGGGTTATATAGCATGTGTACTATTGGAATATGGCTTCCACTATTTCTAATCTCTATACTAGCCATATACGGTATGTTGAGAAATTAATTTTTATACTTCTTTAACAACTTTACTAAGTACATCTCTATGACCACATACTGTCATCAACAATGTACTAAGGGATAAAATGTATAGATTCTTTTGATAAGTTTGTGCTCCATAATTCAATTTTATTCCTCAATTCCTCAGTTGTTACCAAATGCCCTACCCAACACAACTGTTCATGGTTCTGCAGAGATCTTTGGCTTCCCACTTCTCCAGACATTCTGTTTGTTTTATGCTGCTCATACATAGGATCTCAAGCCCAGATTCTCCAATATGACATTGTCTCAGAAAGCGGCTCTACCTCCCTATTTCACATTGGCCTCTCTCATCTATTTGACTTTACCTATTTGTAATCAGCTAACAGACTGTTAAAGTAAGTCAGTTTGTCTTAATGTATAAGGATAATTGCTTCATCATTTTCCTTCACAAAATGTAGTGTACATGATTGAAAATTCACATACTTATAGAAAAGTCAAAGTAACAGTCTTAGATACAACTGTCAACATAAGCCTTTTTAGCTTATTAAAAATCAGGTTTTCTAGGTTAATAACCTATGCAGATTAACAATAAACTAAAAAATGAAAAAAAATATTACAGTGATTCTCTTTTGTATATCTTGCTACACTTAGTATCTTTAATGAACAGATTAACATAAGTAGATATTATATCACAAAATTATTGATATCAAGTAATAATCACATTGACCTCCAAAATGTTCAGATGACTTAAAGTACATATAACTAATTTGCATTTTATGGACACTTTATAAATGAATAAAAAGGAGTCACATGGACTATGACTTACAACTTAGCATACATTGGTATGCTGAAGTTTCACAAAGCCATTTAGATGCACACAGAGTTTCTTAATGGAATGGATTTCATTCATTTTGTATTAATAAGATTCCTTAGTATTTGAAATGCCTCTGCCATTACCTATTTATACAACAGGCTGCTAAGTTTGGCTGCATTGACTACCTGGAAAAAATAGAAAATGTAAATTCAAACATTAAACATCTCTTTAGTCAGCAGTGTGATCCTAATCAAATGGGCCTGATGCTGGGCAGGGGCATTATTTCAGTTGTATAACTACAGGCTGTGTCCAGAAACACACTCATAAATGATGGCAACACAGCGGTTCTCGTTGTTTCGCTACATTCCTTCTAAATGATAGCATCAGTTCCAAATTAAAGACATACTGATTTCAGTATTCTAGAGTCCATAATACAAATGTTCTTTGAATTGAAATAGGAAACCTAAGCAATACACAATTGTTAATTTAATTTTCTAATCTTAGCTATCTTCATGGTCACAGGTATCTTCTATATGAAGTCAACAAATTTAAACTATTTTTAAAACCTCAAAGACAATATATTAATTTAACAAGTGTTGTGTAATTGTTATAAAAAATGAATAATTGAAAAGACAGGCAAAAAGAACCTCATGGTTTCCTTCCGTTTTATAAGAGATAGAAGCAGTTAGGTAGGGGGCCATAGTATGTAGAGAATTAAAAGAAATTCAGAATGTGGACTGAAACACAAGCAAAATGCCAAAATAGCTGCTACACCTATTGTGACCTCAGATCTCACTTAATCTACTTCACCTTCAAGTCTTCAATCCATCATCTTCTACTTTGAAGGAGAAGAAAGAGCTGCTTCCTGAAGTCCCAGCATTAATGTAGATAGATTCAGACATGGAAGCGTGCCCCACTTCTTTCTGGATTTATTTAACACTCGTCTGTAGCCCCCTAACTCACTCTAAGATCTTCCACATTGCTTTCTGAAGTATTGCCATCCAGCAAAGCCAAAATGTATTGAGAAGTTGAAAGCTTTTGTATTTAATTCTTCCTGTATGAGGGCAATTCTTTGCCATTTATTCTAGCAACTCAAGGAACGTGTTAACGCTAACATTCAAAATTCACAAGCCAAAGTTGGAATGATCATTTTTCACATCTCTGATCTAATTAAATAGTGTTTGATGCTGACATATCTAAATTGTTCCCACTCATATTCTGCCAAACCTAGAGATACAGAAAACTATTCTTCACATTATTTTAAAAATAACACTTTTATATTTTGAAAATTTCAAGCATGTATCCAATGTATACTGATCGTATCCACCTTCCACTACTCCTCACATTCCTTCATGCCCCAACACCATATATCTCTCAATTTATTGTCCTTATTTTTGTTATTAGTAACCTCTGAATCTAGTAAGTGTCTCCCAAGTGTGTAAGTGTATGTGACATTCACTGGGTCATGACAGCCTACCAGTAGATGCCAGTAGAAGAGAATAACTCTCCCTCCTTCAGCATTCACCGGTTGCCTGTAGCTCCTCTGATAGGGATGAGGAATCAGGGCCATTTCCCAATAAATTTGGAATTTTGACTGATTAGTTTGAATAATAATTTTGCTTATTATCATTCAGGCATTGTTAGGTGACCACTGGTGCTGTGAGTTGATAGATCTAACAGCCATGTCGTGTCCAGAAGTCAGATTTTCACAAATTTCTTCCCCATCTGCTAGCTCTATATTTTCTCTGCCCACTCTTCTATGAAGTTTATTGAGTTTGGTTGCTAGAAAGTTGATAGAGATGATTCATCCAGATATATGCCTCACCCAGATATATGTACTCAGCAGACATTACTTACCCAAGACATTTTGAGAGTATTATCATAATAACCTATGGCCAAAAGAAACTTCTCTGATGAAATTTTAATGCAGCACAAATCAGTCAGTGCAACCAAATATTTAGAATTGCGATATATAGCATGATAATTTAGCAAAATAACAATGGAAGGTCACCCTTTGGGCCCAAGAGATCTTCCCAATTATTGGCTTTGGACTGGGTTTGCAACACCAAGTGGAATATCCCTCCTGTGGAGCTGGTAATTAGAAAAGGGCTGGTTATCATCATAACCTTTATGTTACAATTGTACCAATAGTCGTATCTTGCCCGCAAGTCAATATTGAGGCATGCTGCTTCTAGAGCTGGATAAGATCATTGATGTTTTTTTTTTCTCCCCCAGAGGATTACATAGCACATCTTAGGCACTATGTAAGCAGGATGAGAGGATTATAGTCAGTTCAAGATTGATTTCTTCATGCCCTACGTTCAAAAATCAGTCGTGTATTCATCACTAAGTAGTTTAACCATCTTGTTATGAGAGGCAATTGAGATCACTGGAAGTACCTTGTAGTATTTTGAGTGCCTTTGTGAACTTCCTGACCAACTACTCCTAAGGAAGTATTCCATGCCTGACACTGGAATTTTCATTTAATAATCATGTCTTCTGGGGCTATCACTTTTTACCTATGCAGAATATTTCTATGCAGTTTTTATTTATCATTTATCTGTCTGTCTGTCTGTTTGTCTGTCTGTCTACCTATCTATCATCTATCTATCTCATCTATATACATATACTTATTTATTTATTATTATTATCTTACAAACTACTGTATCTTTACCTTCCTTGTGTAACCTTTGGTTTGGCTAGCAGTCCGTACTCTTTTCTCCCAATCTCCTTATCCAACCTTAAGACTTTAACATACAGTATTACACTGGAGTTGAACTTTCAGTGTTCAAAGGCTCATGCCATTCCCAGTTTGACTTCTTATCTTCCTGATTTTTGTTTAAGATGTGAATTCTCAGCTTGCTATTACTGTCTCCATACCTGCCTGCTACCATGCTTCTATGCCATGATGGTGATGGGCTAGTATCTATCTGGAACCCTGACTGTTTAAAGTCTGTCTTCTATAAGGTCTTGGTCACCTTGTTTTAGCATAGCAATAGAAAAGTGAATAAATAGTTTTATGGTTGTATGAAGCCCTTATTTGTACTACTATATTCATTCTATGGAGGATTTTTTCTACTTAATTTTTGGACATTGTTATCTGATGTGACTATAATAAGTATAGAACTACTTTTTAACCTGATGCTTAAAGGAACAAAACACTCTTCTCTTGTTTTTACACATATGTACATACATAGAAAATCATTGAAAATCTTAGTCATTAGTGCTAGTTATTTCTCTTTAAATTATGATATTGTTTGGATGACCAAAATGATATATCCTTAAGAAGTTATGGAAACAATTCAAGTCTATCAACAAATGAGTTAATTAATAATATATCTGCAATGTTACATTCTATATACATACATATATACATACACACATATATACATATATGTATACATATACATATATGCATATATACCAAGAGACCAAATTGTTTGGATTAAGACTCATCTTAGAGAACCTGACCTACAGTTGAACTTGAGTTAACTAACAAACTGCCACCTCTCGCCAGTTTCCAGGTTACACCCCCAACAAGACCTGTGTCTAGCACCAGTTTTCAGATTGTTCCCCAACAAATATACATCTCCAGATTACAAGCCTGACCCTGACACATTACCGCCTAACAACTACCAATCAGGAACAGAACAGAAGTTAGGTTTAAGGTGTGGCTCCCAGCACCAAGCAATTATGTTAAGGCCATAATGCCCCCACCCCAATCATATGTGTATCAGCTTTGCCTCTATAAATGCTTGCCTAAAACTAGGCTCAGAGCTCCACCTTCCAGCTGAATCAGGATTGGTGGTTGGCTGGGAGCTCAAGTTCAAGCTTAAATAAAGAGAGTCTAATGAGATTGCATCAGAATCAGCTCCTTGGTGGTCTTTTGGGATTCACAAATGTTTCCTGGCACAACAATACAATAGATTTTTTCCACTTTTCAAATGAAATCTGGGTGGAGGTGTAGTTTAGTGACACAGTATTTTAGTCAGTGAGACACACTGAGTTCAGACTCCAGGACTGCGAAAAGAAATATATGCTTTTAATTTTTAATAACATGGATAAGCCAAGAGGAGTTATAATATATAAAGTAAGTAAGATTTATAAAAGAAAATGTGGCATAATCCCATACACAAAGAATCTAAAAGTCAATCATGTGGAAACACTGAACACAAATAAGAAGGGAAGAAAAAAATGAAAAGACTTGGGACTGCAGAGTTTCAGTGCAGAAACTGGCTTGTGAGGAAAGCTGAAGCTCTCACAGGAGAGATACTCTTAATAATATTGGATTTTATAATATAAACTTGCCTTAAAAGTCAATTTGAGACATTTTACCACATGTTACAAAAATTAGGAGATAGTAGAAATATTAGTTTGCTTAAATATAACTATAATTTCACTGTACACATATATTACATAAAGTTAAATATATCAAAATAATCTTTTATGTACTTAACAAAGAAATTTAAAGTAAGCTAAATAAAAGTAAAACATAAGAATTCTGAATCTTGCTTTCATTTTTTCTTTCTTTTCTATTATCATATTTTATTTGCTCTCCTTCCTCCAGCCAGTTTTTTCTCTCACAAATAATCCCCTTTCTACTTCCATGCCTTAAAGGTATTCTAGATTCCACATATAAGAGAAAATATGGTATTTTCCTTCCTTAGACTGGCATTTTTCTTTTCTATAAAATTATCTTCACATTATTCATTTGTAAAACAACAACAACAACAACAAAACAACCAAAAACAAAAACAAACAAATACAATAAAAGCAATAAATTTAGAGAGTCTCTTCTATGGTCTGAATGTGTTCTCTAAAATTCATATGTTTATCTTCAATGATATTAAAGATAGGACCATTAGGCATTAATTGAATTATAAGAGCAGAGCCACCATGAAAGGCATTAGGCTCATAAAATGCTCAAAGAGGAGACTCCTGTATTCTGTTCTTGTACCATGTGTTATCATAACCATCTATAAGTCTTTCCATCTCCCCATCTGTCCCTTCTCCGAGGTAAACAAGCAGCATCAGCCTGGCACATTGGAAGCAGAGATCAAGGCACTCAGTAGGCTATAAATCTTCTGGTGACATGTTCTTGGACTGTGGGGACTCCAGAATGTAAAAATTAAATTTATGTCCTTTAAAAAGCTAATCATTTTGTGATATTTTGTATAATAACATGAACAAATTGAAACAGATGCCATCATGGTTGGCCAGTCACAATTGTAGATCCAGGTAGTAATAAGGATGCAGAAGAAAAAAGTTTCTTAGACAAAAGGCCAATGGGAACATGAGGCCTTGAGACAGTAACAAGGATGTTATTTAGTAACTGGCTGTTTCAGTCACACCAGCACATAGCACAAATGTCAACAGCTTACTGTAGGACAGATAACACAATGACACTATGTAAACATCCCATCCTGTCATCACTAACACAACCAAGAAAGGACAAAGGAAATCACAGTAGGGATTACTCTGCTTTACCCTGCATGTTTTGAAATTCATCTAAAATGCATAGTTGGTTGAGGATACCCAACCTTTATTCCAACCATGACAAACATTTAGAAAGTCAATGTGTAGAAAGCCTGTTAAATAACTGATTAATGCTCTTATAATTATTGCCATTATCATGACCTCCTGAACTGTAGCATGAATGTCAGACTACTACATTTACATTTAAATGGCCTCTTTATTCACTAAAGTCTTATGCCAAAAAAGCTTAGTTTGTATATATGTTTCATTTTTATTAAATGTTTTCTTTATTTACAATATCTCCTTTCCCAGGTTCCGCTCCAAAAAAAAAAAGAAAAAGAAAAAAAGAAAAAAGAAAGAAAAAGAAAAAAATAAAATAAAATAAAAAATAAAATAAAAAACCTAAAAACGATCCCCTGTTCCCTCTCCCCTCCCCCTGCTCACCATCGCACCCCATCCTACTTATTGGCCCTGGCATTCTCCTATACTGGGGCATAGAACCTTCACAGGGCCAAGGTCCTCTCCTCCCACTGATAACCTACTTGGCCATTCTCTGCTATACGCATGCTGCTGGAGCCATGAGTCCCTCAATGTGTACTCTTTGGTTGGAGTTTTAGTCCCTGGGAGCTCTGAGGGTATCAGTTAGTTCATCTTGTTGTTCGTCCTAAGGGTCTGCAAATCCTTCAGCTCCTTGGGTCCTTTCTCTAGCTCCTTCATTGGGGACCCTGTACTCAGTCCAATGGATGGCTGTGAGCCTCTACTTCTGTATTAGTAGGGTACTGTCAGAGACTCTCAGGAGACAGCTCTATCAGGCTCCTGTCATCCAGCACTTGTTGGCATCCACAATTGTGTCCAGATTTGTCTCTGCATTGTCCTTCCTTTAGTCACTGCTCCATAGTTAGTCTCTACAACTCCTATGGGTATTTTGTTCTCCCTTTTAAGAAGGAACTAAGTATCCACACTTTGGTCTTCCTTCTTCTTGAGTTTCTTGTGGTTTGTGGTTTGTACTTTGTGTATTCTAATCTTCTTGGCTAATATCCACTTATCAGAGAATGCATACCATGTGTGTTCTTTTGTGACTGGGTTACCTCACTCAGGATGATATTTGCCAGATCTATCCATTTCCCCAAGAAATTCATAAATTCATTGCTTTTAATAGCTGAGTTGTACTCCATTGTGTAGATGTACCACAATTTCTGTATCCATTCCTCTGTTGAGGGACATATGGGTTGTTTCCAGTTTCTGGCTATTATAAATGAGGCTGCTATGAACATAGTGGAGCATGTGTCCTTATTACATGTTGGAACATATTCTGGGTATATGCCCAGGAGTGGTATAGCTGGGTCCTCTGGTAGAACTATGTCCAATTTCCGGAGGTACCACCAAACTGATTTCCAGAGTGATTATACCAGCTTGCAGTCCCACTAGCAATGAAGGAGTGTTCTTCTTTCTCCACAACCTCACTAGCATCTGCTGTCACCTGAGTTTTTTATCCTAGCCATTCTGACTGGTGTGAGGTGGAATCTCAGGGTTGTTTTGATTTGCATTTCCCTGATGACTAAGGATGTTAAACATTTCTTTAGGTGCTTCTCAGCCATTCGGTATTTGTCAGTTGAGAATTTTTTGTTTAGCTCTGTACCACATTTCTAAAATAGGGTTATTTGTTTCTCTGGAGTCTAACTTCTTGAGTTCTTTGTATATATTGGATATTAACCCTCTATCAGATATAGGATTGGTAAAGATCTTTTCTCAATTTGTTGGTTGCCATTTTGTCCTATTGACAGTGTCTTTCAAAATAGTCACAAATAATATAAAATACATTGGTGTGACTCTAACTAAGCAAGAAAAAGATGTGTTTGACAAAATCTTCAAGTCTCTGAAGAAGGAAATTGAAGAACTCAGAAGATGGAAAGATCTCCTATGCTCGTGGATTGGCAAGATTAATATAGTAAAAATGGCCATCTTGCAGAAAGCAACCTACAGATTCAATGTAATCCCCATCAAAATTCCAATTCAATTCTTCACAGACTTAGAAAGAGCAATTTGCAAATTCATCTGGAATAACAAAAAACAAAACAAAACAAAACAAAACAAAAACAAAAACAAAAAAACCCAGGATATCCATAACTATTGTCAACAATAAAGGAACCTCTGGTAGAATCACTATCCCAGAACTTAAGCTGTACTACAGAGCAATTGTGATAAAAAAACTGCATAGTATTGGTACAGTGACAGGCAGGTAGATCAATGGAATAGAGTTGAAGACCCAGAAATGAACCCACACACCTATGGCCACTTGATCTTTGACAAAGGAGCTAAAACCATCAAGTGGAAAAAAGACAGCATTTTCAACAAATGGTGCTGTCTCAAGTGGCGGTTAGCATGTAGAAGAATGCAAATTGATCAATTCCTATCTCTTTGTATAAAGCTCAAGTCCAAGTGGATCAAAGACCTCCACATCAAACCAGATACACTGAAACTAATAGAAAAGAAAGTGGGGAAGGTCCTTGAGCACAAATACACAGGGGAAAATTTCCTGAACAGGACACCAATAGCTCACACTCTAAGATCAACATTCAACAAATGGTACTTCATAAAATTGCAAAGCTTCTGTAAGGCAAAAGACATTGTCAACAGGACAAAACGGCAATGTATATATGATCCTCACTTTTCCTGCTCTGTAATATACTACTTGAAGAAAAGAGATAATAATGAAAGATTGAAAACTGAGAAATTGTTTGGCAAGATGTTTTTGTACAACATATCTTTTGTTGTTGTTGTTGATGATGATGTTATTTTGTTTGTTTTGGTTTGATTTGGTTTGAGACTGAGATTCTCTATGGAATAGCTCTGGCTGTCTTGGTAGACCAGACTGGTCTTGTAGCATAGTGATCTGTCTGACTCTGCCTTTCTGAGTTCTGAGATGCATGCACCACAACACAGCCACAATATAACTTTTCTGTCTCAATATCATTTAAATCACAGGTTTGTTTTATCTTTGTATTTATTTACATATGTAAAGCTAACTCGATCCTCAATCTTTTGCTTTTGATTGAAATTCTTAAAGATAGTAATACAAGTTCATCTCCAAGTAATATAATTTTTTTTCTGTAGGAAATATTGGTCAATGCCTTAATTCTCTATGGTGAGAAATTTGCAAACTAAACTTAAAAAGACATGCAGTACTTTTTTGATTTTTTTAAGAAAGTAGATCCTCATTGTTTCTATTTAAGATGTTTTTTTTTTTCCTTCAATTCTATCATGTTTTTAATTTATTATGGAGGTAGATTATATGGTCCTTTAGTAAATACTAACGATTCTCCACATGACACCAGCCTTGTGTCATTAAATGTGGAGGATGTGGTGTGGGAGTGTGGGTACATAAGCATTTTAAAAAGATACAAGGTACAAGGTAGCACAGTTCTGGGAAAATTGTGGTTAAAATACATAACTTCAGAACATCAAGTTCTGAAACACTATTGATTTCCATACAGTGTAGTAGAAACTTTTAATTTTAGTCAATGTGCTACCTCCTATACTTACATTATTTCTTAATTGACAGAAATTTTAATTGGAACTGAGTGAAAGTAAAGAGAATAATGAAATCAAATCTAGAAAAAAACCTCTTTATATTTAGAATAAAAATTAGCCATTTATGACTCATTACACATTATAAATAGGTGTATGGATATCAATTGATTGAAAATCAGTGAGGCAAAAAGTGGCTTATTGAAATCAGTGCTATTTAATGAATCAGAGTTAACTACAATCCAAGCCAGCATCTAAGAACAGCCTGTTGTGACAAAACACAAATTCAAAATCTTTCTAAATTTCAAAGATCAATTCATGATGACTTTGATCCCCATAATGGGATTTGAGTATCTCATTAGAGACAAAGTCTAGAAATCACTGGCTTGAATAATATGACTTCAATGAGCTGAACTTTTGGAGCATATGTAGTTCACAAGAACTTCAATTCATAATATATTAGTTACCTTTCCGTTGCTATGATAAAACACCATGACCAAGGCATCCTAAAGGTGGACAGGGTTATTTGGGCTTGTGTTTTCAGAGGTATGAGCCCACCATGACCAAGGCATCCTAAAGGTGGACAGGGTTATTTGGGCTTGTGTTTTCAGAGGTATGAGCCCATCATGACAAGGAGACATGGCAGCAAACAGCAGACATGACAACAGGAAAGGGAAGCTCAAATGTCACATTTTTAACCATAAGCAGAGGACAGAACTTGAGCTGGAAAATACAAAGACACCATGCAGTCTGAAAGCCTGCCTCCAGTGACAAACTTCCTTTCTCCAAGAAGCACTCAGATTCCCCTGTAGTAGTTGAAGTGACAGTGTCCCAGATATTTGAATAGTTGGTTCCTACTTGCTGGCACTTATTGGTGACACCAAGGAACTACAGCTTTGCTTAAGGAAGTATGCAACTGGGGCAGGCTTTGAGGTTTTCAAACTTCATGTCATTCCAAGCTTGTTCTCCAATGTGTCTTGCTTATGGTTAAAAACATGACATTTCTGCTATCTGTTCCTTCCACCAAGCTTATTCATGCTACTATGCTCCCGCACCTTTGTGGACTATTATCCTTCTAGAATTGTAAGCTCAAATAAATTCTCTCTTCTATAAATTGCATTTTAGTCAAGATGAGTCATCAGAACAACAGTAATGTATATATATATA